>NC_133620.1:111058457-111358457 GCF_048593235.1 Sminthopsis crassicaudata
ATGTGAATTAGATCCAAGGTAATTTATAGGGTCAAGACCCTAACAGCTGACAAGATGATGAAATAAGTCAAATAGAAGGTAGTACTCTTTGTATGACTGACACTTCTTCTTTTTTGAACATATAATTTCTTAAAAGTTTTCTAAATGTCACTTCTTGCATATGTCATAATTTTTAAGATATTGTTGGTATATCTACCATACCTTTTCTCCTTTCCTTTTGGAAAATTTGCAACTATCATTCCTTAATGACTGTGGTTTACTATAAATTGTAATCATATAGCATCACTGGGAAAATGATTTAAAATATGGTTTTTTTGGTGGGTCATGGATGGTTTGGGATTTATGAAAGCACTACATACTTTCCTAAATGTCACCCAGCTTGCTCTCTTCCTCTTATTCAATTCTGGGCTGAGTTCATTGCCTCCCTACAGTGCCTGTCCAAAATACATGCTAGTGAGCTGCCCACTTAGCCTAGAAAAAAGAGGCATGCTTCATTCATTTTGTTTTTCCTTTGTGGATTGTTAGACTTTCTCTTTTGAGTGTCGTGACTCTCATTGAAGAGGCTCTGTAGTATTCTGAGGCTTGATGCAATCAGCACAATGTCATCTGAAAACAGGAGCATCAGGAGGACCTCACCATCTATAGGGAATCCCTCTTCCATTTGGACTCTGCATTGGACATCTTCCATGATGGTGGCAAATACCTTTGGTGAGTATACATATCCCTGTTTTATGGCTCAATTAAAAGTAATAGTCAGAGGGTCATAGAATTAAATAATCTGTTTTTATATATCTCAAGGGAGAAATTTTACAATCATTGGAAACTCCTTGCTGATGGAGAGCCTTTACATCAATATTCAGTTCTATTGTATCAAGTGCTTTAATCTAACCAATAACAGAAAATTTAGTAGGATCTTGTATTCTTTCTACCTTTCATTTAGTTATGTAACTAAAATCATGGACTGCTATAAAAATCAATCAATCCATAAACATTTTTAAAATAGTTACTCTGTGTTAGGCATTGTGTTAGTGCTGTGCTATAAAAAGAGGCATAAGGCAATCCATATTTAAGAGAGATGAAAGAGTAGCCATGTGGCTTGGTAAATACTGATGTTATTTATATTACCTTTTTTTTTAGTAATAAGCTGTTTATGATTTTTTTTCTATTCACTTGTTATCATGACCCCTCCAGATATCTGCATGATTGGTTAATGAATCAAATTATTTTTAGCTACAGTATAGATTTCTTCTTTAGTCTGACCTAGCTGGTCTTCTCATCTTCATTTTTAATAAGGGTCATTTCTATATTTAGCACATTGTCTTGAAAATATATTGTTATCAATAATGAAAATCACTTATATAAAGATCGGTCCCACTCTCTGTAAGTTATCTTCTAATTTCATCTATAAGTGATGTTGAGATACACTGGGTTGATTAGGTTCTATGCCAAGCCTGTTGCAGATTCATTTCCTACTCTACCACTTTTGGAAACTTTTTGAAGCAATCTTGCTCATAATCTTTTACAATCATCCACTGTAAGTTTTGCAAATGATTTTAAATTCAAAATTGATATTTCTTTTACCTTCCATATCCCTTTGCATGTCTAGGAGATCAATTATTTACTGCCTCAGGTGATTTTTGGACTCTTTCCCCCCTCAGTGTTTGAACTACTTACTGTTCATTGCTTGTGGAAAATAGCAATAATTTATATTAACACCTTTTCCTTAATCATTTTTCTGTATCAATAACTTATTCAACTAAGTCGTGTTATGATGTTGTGATTGTTCACAGTGTCTTCTCACTTTTATCCTTTTTAAAACTTTAACATTGATTTTGAAATTTGCTCCAATGATCAGTAGTCTGACTGCTCATATTTCGTTGATTTAGAAGTGACTTTCAAATCAGCAGCCATCATTTTCTGTTTCTTAACGTATAGTCAAATTTACTTTTTATAATTTCAAGTATTTATCATATCCAGCATCTCCTGATTTGTTTTTTTAGCAAAAGCATTTTTAATAATGTTGATTATGCTAAAGCCTGTTTGTGAGGGCTTTGACAATTATTATTATTTTGTAAATCAAATTTTTTGATTATAGAGTAATTTGATCTTTCAATTAAAAGAGATCTAGGCAGGTCATTTCTTTAGGATTATTTTTTCAGCAGCTATTTTGAGTTAGTGTCTTTAAAAGTAATAAAACTAATTTCTTTAAAAATCATTATTATTTTACTAATTAAAATGTTTCTATCCTAATTAATATGTAGGATCAGTCTCAAGAGGGCCATTGTTCAAAAGTATTTTGCTCAGCATCTTACCATACTGTTTGAAATTTCTTCCCTCTAAAGTCAAAGTTTTAGAGGTAGCATATTGTAACAACCTTGGTTTAAATAATAAGCCCTGAAGAAATTGGTTGAAGAGATGGATTTATCAGATTAGATAGCTACTTATTATCTAGTCTTCCCTGAAAATGAAGTCTTGAGCAAACATTTTGATTGGAAAAAATGTTAGGAAGAGTATAGAGCACAAAATCACTCTTTAGAAGAAAGATAGGGATCACAAATGTAAGCCCAGGGCTAGGGAAGAGCCTGGGGTTTGTGGGGTATATACCATAGAATGAATGTCCAAAAGCCAAGAAAAAAGTATAAAATTGAAGCATGGCTAGAGGGCTATCAAAAGTATACAAAATTAACTTTCTGCATTTTATAACATTGCCAAAGATTAGTCAGGATCAGCAGTTTAATAGAAGAGAATAGCTGAGGCCAAGTGTGTTTTGTCTGGCAAGATTTTGTGCAGGAAGAGTCCTTAAGAGAACTAAGAGGGGTAATGTTGAGGATAGATCTATGATTGGGAAGAGAGGAGCCCAAGGAATGATCCCCAAAGATTTGTAGAGAGGATGATTCAGCAAGCTATTGTTGCTGTCAGGGAACTTGACTAGGATTGTGTGTGCTCACACCATGAGATGTGCAGACTTGATATTATTACCTGCATCACTCAAGCCAAAACACCACTTTCACTTGGTGTAACTAGGTAATTAAGGCAGAAGTATGAAAGGCTTTGTTGTTGTTATTGTGGTTTTGGCTTGGATGCTCAGGATAATTGCCTCAGTTCTAGGATCATGGGGTTTAAAGCTGGAAGAAGCCACACAGATCATCTGGGCCAGCTACTTTATTCTGTTTTATTATTTATTCTAAAAGTAGTAATCATCCAGAAAATCTGATATTAAAATACATGGATCCCCTTTGCCACTCCCACCTCCCCAATTCTTATATGAGATCATAGACCACAGACTGTGTTAACTTTAAGGGAAAAACAATAATATCCTCTTTGTCTTAGAGTACTCTGCTAAACTTTGTTTCTACATTTTTCCTTTGTTTTATCATTCTTATTTCATATCATTCAAGTCATTTTCTATGTTGTCCTGATTCTACTTTTTTTTTCTTAATTCAAACTCCATTCAATAAGCATGAGTTATGCAAAGTATAGAGCAGTAGTTCTCAAAATGTGCTTCAGGGAATCCTGGGAGTTTCTGAACTCTTTTCAAAGGTTATACAAATTCAAAATTAATTTTTTCTAATAAGATAAATACATGTAAGTATAACCCAAATAAACAAAAAACAACTTTTTGGACAGATCCACAATATTTTTTAATAATATAAAGATACTGAAAGCAAAAGGTTGACATTATTGTAGCAAATAGAGAGCTAGCCTCAGAACCAGGTTCACATATTGCTTCTATTAAAAACTACATGACTCCAGCCAAGCCATTTAATGTCTCAATGATCTAGGCTATTCTTTGTATCTATAAGTTATAAATAGAGTGCAATGGGAATTTCCTTATGTGAGAGTTTTATATATTGGCAAAATACATCATATACTATGCTAAGTTCTGAGATACTAAGCAAAAAGGAAATAGTTACTGCTCTGCATCATTTCACGTTTTTGTATATTCATTTTCTTTTTCGAAGTCAATATTTTTCATTGCACAATTATATTCCATTAGATTCATATATTCTAATTTGGTCAACCATCTCCTACTCTGTAAATGTGGAAGATTTTCCAGTTGGTTTTGTTTTATTTTTACTTTCTAAGCAAAGGTGATATGAATATTTTTATGTTCCTAATGTTAGATAGTCAGCCCTATTGAATTTGTAGAGGCTCAACCACAGGTTGACAGTTGGATAAAGATTTTTGGGCAGTTAGATATTACAGTGGATGGAGTACTGGGTCTGGAGTCAGGAAGAGCCATCATCCTGAGTTCAAATCTGGCCTGAGATACTTACTAGCTATATGGTCCTGAGCAAGGAAACTTCACCCTGTTTTCCCAATTTCCTCATCTGTAAAATGATCTGAAGAAGGAAATGGGAAACAACTATAGTTGAGAAAATCCCAAATGGAGTCATGAAGAATTGAACATGACCGAATTGATTGAACAACAACTCCAAAAGACCATTCACTAATTTTTAAAAGTTATTGAGAGAATACCTAAATTAAAAATCCTTTAAATTAATTCAAAGTAAGAATTACTTTAGTATAAAGATTTTGCGGTGTTTTATTTTTTCCTTCAATAACATTCTAAACGAGCTCTCATTTTTGCAGGTGAGGAAACTGAAGTACAGATGTGATCTGCCCAAGTTAATACAGAGAATAACTTCCAGGGTCAATATTTAAGATCCTCTGACTCTCAAATTTATTTTTTTGTGGTAGTGGTCCACATAAAAATAGACACAGCTTAAAGAAAGCAAAAATCTTGATTTTTGTCCTTGAAAAAGTCAGAAATCTCCTCCAAATGAAGTTTATGATTCTTCAGCCTTAATTCTTAATTGAGCAGACAGAATGAAGAGTATCTCTCTCCTTGGGTAATTCAAACAGAGATTGCCCAAGTTTAACAGGCTGAGGCTTGTTTTGTATTTTCCTAGGGAGCTTTTCTTTACAATATAGAAACACTGCATGAAGTGTCTTGGAAAGTCCTTTCCTTTGAGTCTGTCAAGAATCAGTTGAGTCTGATATCCAAGAATCTAAGGACATTATTGTGGTGACAAAAGTTCTTGATATTTAGGTCCTGTTAAGCTAAGCTTGTGTTCTTATGAGGAAAGATCTGGTTGGAGTGTGGTTATTAGTACAGAAGTGTTTGGGCCGAAACCCAGCTCTGGCAATTATGTTAAATATCCCTAAATTCCCTTGCAGTTTCAGCTGGGAAAAGGTATAACCTCTCTCTCCTATATCCCTCTCTTGTGCTTTCCTGTACTAGCATGTTGTGTAGCATAATGGTATAGTGTTTAAATAATGACTGAGTCTTGCCCATAGGTCATGTAATTACTTCATTCACTTGTATTTGGTGAATGGATAAAGGATATCTGTGAGTGAAATATTAAGGACATTTGGAGATATATGGTGTGACAGGCGTGTGAGTTTACAGGAGGACACAGATATAAAAGAACTGCAAAACTGATAAAGGAAAAAGCCACATTAAAGCTCTAAGCCATTTGCCCCAGTGCACACACAAATGTAGTTCACTATATACAGAAGCATCTTGTGCCTGGGAGATTTAATCAAGAGGGAATTCTGATTTGCCATTTTAGTTCTGAAGTCCTTTCCTTCTATGACCTTAGATGAACCTTTGTACATATCTTGGGTACTTATTGTTTTCTATGTTTTATTAAAATTATTTCTGTTGGATGACATTTTTCAATAGTATAAGCCTACTTTAACTCTTAAGCAAGTCATATGCTAGCTAAGTAATTTTGACTGTCACAAAATGGACAACACCTTCTGAGTTTTGTGCCTGCAGTCACAGAACATTGACAAATCATTTTATAAAGCCAAAACCAAATCCATTTAATTAGGATTAGGAGAACTTAGTTTTTAGAGCAACCCTGTGGAGAATCTTGTTACTACAATCAGGAAGTCAGTTACTAAAGTCAATTCCAGGGAGTTGTGGAAGCAGAAAGCAAACAGTTGCTTTATATGACCTCAGTAAAGACTAAGACTCTTTCCAATATTGAGAGGCTATCTGAAGGCACCCTACAGAAGTAAGAATTCCATTCGCTGGGTTGTTGTTGTAGCCATTCAGTCATTTAAATTGTGTCTGATCCTTTATGACACCATTTGGGGTTTTCTTGGCAAAGATACTGGAATGTTTGCCATTTTCTTCCCCAACTCATTTTACATATGAGGAAACTTAAGGCAAACAAAATTAAGTGACTTGCTCAGGGTCATATAATGAGTAAGTGTAGATTTGAACTCACAGAAAGGTTTTCCTAAATTCAGATTTGGCACTCTATCCAGTGTACCCTATAGCTGCCTACTTTAGCTCTTAAGCAAGTCATATGCTAGCTAAGTAATTTTGACTCACAAAATGGACAACACCTTCTGAGTTTTGTGCCTGCAGTCACAGAACATTGACAAATCATTATAAAGCCAAAACAAATCCATCATTTATGTAAGGTTTTAGTTTCTAAAATCAAGATGAAATATCTGGCATATAGTAGGCATTTAATAAATACTTGCTGATTGATTTGATAAAATAATCTGTAAATCATAAGAAGTATCACACTGGCAGAGTGTATTCAACTTCCTAAGTAGCAGGAAAACCTAATTTTTTTCCTTCAGATTTCTACAAATGGCCACATTTGTATTGATTCTGAAGCAGTTCTATTAAAGGAAAAATAAACAAACAACTTAGTGAGGTCAAGAAGACTCAGCATTTGTCAGATTTGTGAATAGGAAAGACACATGGAATGTGTTAAAGTAGTGAAAGCATAAAAGTAGAAGACCAAAATTCTTTTACTAACTAGACTTGCAATGGTTCTCATTACATACTAAGACTTTGGGCAAGTCAAGACATCTAGTTTTAGTTTTCTTTTTCTCTTCAGTGAAAATTAAGGGCCCTGAAGCTAGCAGGTGAAAAGGGCTTTGTCAAAGCAAGGTGCTGTCATAAAATTATTTAGGCAATTAAATAGCAAAGATCTCTTGTACAAGTAATTACTTTGCTTCCACAAATATGCCATGACTTCATGGAAAAAACTTGGATGGTGCAACATCAGCAGTTTTTGTTCTGCATTGGAGATGTTCATAAATATCCTTGGAAGAAGAGCTGGAGACAACTGAGCAAGTATATGCTCCTTCTAAACTTGCAGCATTTATATTAAATTTATTTCAAAGGATCCATGTGGTCATCTTTTTTTCCCCCTCAATGTTTGAATAAATCACAGAGTGAGATAAAAATGGAACCAACCGGGATGCTTTTCATGTGGATTTCAGAATGCCATACTCCCAGCAACAGGGTCTGTTAGACCATGTAAAATTAAGGTGATCAAATGCTGACTCTTGTTCTGGTTCAGGTTTTGGCAGAGACTTCTGATTCTTGATCCTAATTTTAGAACGTCCAGTTCATAAAAGAAATATTTAGAGATAACTGAGTAAGCCAATGTAGTTAGTGGGGATGTATTGAGGAATTGCTCTCACCTTCTTATTGACCTTAATTGATCATGATTTCATGATGGGAGCAGCAGAGAGTAGGGCATATTCTGGTATTGTAGAAAGAGATTTTCAAATTAGATACACTTGAGTTTGAGTCTTGATTTCAGCCTGGGATGTGGTAATTAATCCACATAAAAATATGCCATGGACAAGTACCCACAACTCAAATCATTCCTTCCTCCCTATACATACCTTTCATACAAATTTCCTTATTTCTATAAAGACAGCCACCATCCTCTGAATTACTCAGGTCTGTTACAAAGAATCATCTTTTATGTTAAAATCCCTAACCAATTAGTTGCCAAGGCCTGCTGATTCTATCTCTATGGCATGTCTTATACTTTTATTCTTGTTTCCTTATATATGGTCACAAATAATTAAAGCAACTAGCATTTTTATGGTACTTGAAGTTTGTAAACTGCTTTACGTATTATCTCATTTAATTCTCTCAATGATTCTATGGGATACGTGCTATTATTTACTAGTTCTGGCCCTTATCACCTTTTCATTGGAATATCGTAGTATTCTAGTAATTGATCTTCCTTCCTTCTGTCTTTACAATCTATGATTTTTTTCATACAGCTGCCAAAAAAGAAAAAAAAAAATCTGCTAAGGCATGGGTCTGACCTAGTTACTCCCTGTTCAAAAATCTTCAGTGATGCCTTGTTGCCTCTAGGATGAAATACAAATTTGATAGCCTGACATTTAAGGGCCTCCACAATCTGGCTTTGACTTACTTTTCCATCCTTCTCATTTTATATGCTCTATGTGACTGCCAAATTGGAGCACTTAGTTATTTCCTGAGGTTAACATTCCATCTCTTGACCCTTCTCTGATAGTGCTCTCTCCTTATCTCTAATTTCTACGATTCTTTCCTTTCTTCCTTCAATCCCTAACTCAATCAACATTTATTAAGTGCCTGTTCTGCATCTGACACTGAACTAAGCTTTGGAGTTACAAAAAGAGGAAAAGATAATTCCTGCCCTCAAGATTCCTACAATCTAATGATTCAAGGGTTATAGGTGTCACCCCCTTAACCAAAATTTTCTAACGCACTGTGATTTCTCCCTTGACTTGTTCCCACTCTACTATATTTAGTTGTAGATATTTTTAAATCTTACAATAGACTATGTCTTTTAGAATATAAATATTTATTTCCATTCCATCTTTTAATCTATAGCATCTAACAATTCAAGAGTCATAGATTTTATGGTGCTTAGTAAGGTTGTGGTCAATTGAATTAAGATCGAGTAAGCCAAAGTAGTGGAGATATATTAATATATTTTTCTTGATCTTACTTGACTTTGATTTCACAATCTTGAATAAATTTTGATCTTCCTAAGCCTCAGTTTCCTCATCTCTAAAATGAGAGTAATGATTCTTATTCTTTCTGCCTTCCAGGGTAATTAATGGGTGGATCAAATGGGATTATAAGTAAACACTTTTAACCTATAAAACATTATAAATATGTGAGCTATCACTAGAGGGCCTTTTGATTTCAACCTTGGGTTCAAAGTGTTGCACTTTGGAGGACAGGGTCTAGAATACATTTTGTCATCACATCTGGACCTTATAGAACAAGCATCTGGACTGAAGGAGACTCTTCCTCCAGAGAGAAGTCACTAAATAGGTCCCATAGCCTTGTGGTTAAATCCTAAACTGCCTGAGTTATTCAGATATAGTGTATAGGGAAAGAGTTCAAAATCTGAGATTGATGCAGATGACATCCATCAAAAAAAGCAAAAGAAACACTACAGTTAATTACCAAAGAAGGTTGGCAAGACATTTTGGAATCTGTGCAATGCACTATTGGCTTTCTTTCTTGGGAAGAATATCAATGGAAAATACTAATCAGGTTTTTTTCCATATACCAGTCATCCAAAACCAAACCACCACAAAATTCAACTTTCCACTGTTGGGATAGATGTGAAAAAGGGGAAAATAGGTAGTTTATACCACTCAGAGTTATATGTGGGATGCTAAAAGATTTCCATAAACAAATTTTTAAAAGGAAAAGCAGGATATGGTTGTGCTGTGTGTGTGTGTGTGTGTGTGTGTGTGTGTGTGTGGTATATGAACAACTGCTGTAGGTCTTTGCTAAAAGTTCATAGAATCACAGAATACAGGAGTTGGGAAGGCATCTTATAAACTCTGTAGTCCAAACCATATCTAACCAAAAATCTCATCTACAATATTCCTGAAAACTACTAATCTATTCTCAATTGAAAAACCTCCTGTGAAGGGAACTCACTAATTTCAAAGGAAGTCCATCCCATTTTTGAACATTTCTAATCATTTAGAAAAAAAATCCTTCAATTTCTTTCTGTTCTATATTGTTCTATTCAATGGTGCCAAGCAGACAACTCTAACTTTTCTTTCACTTGTCAGCATCTCAAATAACTGAAGACAAGCGATTATATTTCCCCCTTCTGCCAGGCTAAACATCTTCCATTCCTTCAACTGATCCTTATATACCATAAGTTACTTTTTCCATACCATTCTGCTTGCTTAAGCTCTTGTCAATATCTTTCCTAAAATATGCCACTTAGCTAAAAACAATTCTGCAGATGTGATCTGATCATGACAGTGGACAGCAGGAATATCGCCTCCCATGTTCAAAATGATGATGTCTCTCAATGTAGCCTGGGATCACATTCAGCTTTTTGCTTGCAGTGTCACAGTGTTATTAATTCTGAGACTATATGCCACTAAACTCAGAGATATTGAATTGTAGTTTTGTCAGTCTGTCCTTTCATTATGAAAATGAAATTTTAAACTCAAGCATAGGATTTTAAATTTCATTACTATATATCAGCTTAGTAGATTCTATGCTATTGAAACGTTTTAGAGATCCTATTATTCAAAATGTTAATTTTTTCTTCCTTCTCTCTCTGAATGTTTTTCTCCCTCCTTCCCTGGAGGGGACTTATCTCCTGCACTTCTCTCTTTTCTTAGCTCCATCCTCTTCTTTCCTATCTCTCCTACTTCCTCTTTCTTCTCTCCCCAGAAGATACTAGGCAATAATTTCTTGATTGACTTCATAATTTGATCCTTAAAAAAACAGAGAAATTAGTAAAGGAGAATTATTTTTCTGGATCTAATTTTCCCCTAAAAGAGAAACATTTGGTGTTTGGAGGTAGAAATCATGGGAAATTTCATCTTAGAGTTCACATGCACATCTCCATATACCATGGTAATGATAGCTGTGGAGCTATAGTATACTGGGCACTTGACATAGTATCTGATGATTTGGGTTTGAATCACCTCTCCATGACTTACCATCTGATTTTATTCAAGTCATTTAATCTCTTAGGGTTTTGTTTCTTTATGTGTAGAAAGGAGGGACTAGAATAAATGACCTCCTGAGTTTTTTTCAAATTAAAAAAACAACAACAAACTATGGTAAAATAGGAATAGCTCTGATTCAGGATGACCCTTTTTAGGACATTTATTTGTTGGGTTACCCTGGGCATGTCACTTTCTAGCCATCTCCATAAGATTACTAACCTCTCCACTCCACTCTACAGCTGTGGGCCTAAGTCTAGTCAAAAGGCTTTGATGCATGAGCTTCTACTTGATCTTGCCTAGGAGCTAGGCATCTAGAAATATTGTGTGCTCTTCCCTCTTTTCCAGATTTCTATTTGTGTTTGTTTTTCTCTATTAAAATGCAAGCTCCTTAAGGGCAATGACTGTTTTTCTTTTATATTTTCTTTCATAACTATCAGTGCATAAGTACTTATAAATGATTTATTCATATATCTAAGACATTTAGCCTCTCTGTCATCTTTTTCAATCTGAAGAGTATCAGGTGGGACCCCAGAATTATTTAATGTTTTGTTTCTTTAATTATTAATAACTTGGAACATTTATTTCATATTGTTGTTAATCATTTGGATTTCTTATTTTAACCAGTTCCTGTTCATATTCTTTGACTATTTTATTTATCTATTGGAGATGTTTCTTTTATATTTGAATCAGTTTCTTATATATCTTGGATGTGAAATTTTTATCAAAGAAACTTGTAAAAATTTTTCTCATTTCTCTAGTCCCCTTCTGATTTTAGCTTCATTGGTTTTATTTGTGCAGAATCTTTTTTTATTCTATGTAATAAAAATTATTTATTTTATCTTCAATGATCTTCTCTGTTGTTTAGTCATGAATTCTTTCCTTATTCATAGCTACAAAAACTATTTTCTTCCTTGTTCCTCTAATTTGTTTAATGATGCAACTTTTTTTTACTTTGTCATACATATTTTTAGAGTTTTCCTGTGTATATGGTGGGAAAATTGATTTAAACCTATTTTTTTCTAGATAGCTTTCCAGTTTCCCAAGAAAAAATAGTAAGTCATTAGTCCAAAATATGTGTGGATTTACCAAACACTATGCCACTTTCTTAATTTGTTTCTATATGTTATTTATACGATATTTTGTATTCTTTTAAATGTCAATTTCTTCACCTCCAAAATGGGAGTGATGATATTTCATTGACCACTTCACAGAGCTGTTTTGAGTAAAGCACTTTGTAACCTTTAAAGCACTAAGTAAATATAAGTGGTTACTATTATGATTCTACAAGGATAGAAAATTCAGTTCTCAATACCATGAGCACTAGAACATCTTTAGGTTTTCATGACATTCCACTCTCTTGGTTCTCTCCCCACCTGTGTGATTGATCCTTCTCATTGTCTTTTACTGAATCTGAAATCAGGTAATATCCATTAATCTTGGTGGACTCCAAGTCTCTGTCCTTTATTTATTTTTCTTTTCCCTCAATATTATTTCTTTACACTATTCCCATGGATATCTATACTTCTGACTTTCAGAACTATTTATCAATCCTTTATGTGTCTCTACCTCTAACCTCTCACATCTAACTTCCTGTTAGAGATCTTGAACTGATGTCCTTTAGATACCTTAAACTCAGCATGTCTAAGACTGAATTCATTATCTTCTCCAAAACCTCTTCTGTTTTATTTTCCTATTACTGTTGAGGGTACTAGCATTCTCTCAGACATCAAGTCTTACAACTTGGTTATTATCCTCAACTCTTTACTCTTACCTTCCATATGAAATTAATTTTCAAGTTATCATTTCTATCTCTGTAGTGTCTTTTATATATATTTTATGTTTCCTTTGACCATCTCCCATTGGCACCATTTCTTTACATGCCTTTTTCACATCATGTGGTACTAATGTTATAATCTGCTGGTTTATATCCCTGCTTCAAGTTTTTTCCCATTTCAAAGCCTTCTCCACATAGCCTTTATGGGAGATAGTATTTCTCTCATTCTTTGACTTATGTTTATCTTCAATTTTCTCCATTTTTCTTACTTTTGAATATGGAGCACAGTTTTTCTTTTCTTGCTTTAAAATGCTAATATTTCTTTCTGCCCAACAAATTCTCTAAATCTAGATTGTCTAGATACATCTAGACAATGCCTTCACTTTTTGATTTTTTTTTTTTTTTGTAGAGCAGATTGATGTACTATGATCTCAAGAAGTAGGAGAAACCCTAAATGTACTCAAAATACTTGAGTTCAAGAACTGTTTTACTGCTTAATAGCTCTGTGATGTTGGCAAAATCACCTCTTTAGCCTTAATTTCCTCATCTGTTAAATAGAGAAAACAATATTTTTATGAGCTATCTCACAGGGTTGTTTTGAGAAAAACAGTTAGTTAGATTATAAATTATTATAGGATTATGAGCTATCATTATCATCATTGCTATTATTCTTTTGTTCACAGTCATTGGCTCAGGTTACCAGCTCCACTGGCTCTTCTAGGGGTGATTCATTGGTTTAAGTGCCCTACAGTAGAAGCTCACTGAATGTCTTCTCATTGCATTATTGTATACAATATTCTATATACACATTATGAGTAATAGCAAGAAATTTAAGGCCCACTATGAACTGAAGCATGCAATAAATGCTAAAGAGGACCAAAAAAGAGTTTTTTTAAAGGTATGTTGGAGATAAACAGGATATAACAGGAACAGAGAAACATCAAGGAGAGAGTAAATATTTATTTGTTTGAGTTAAGTAAGAGATTCAGTTTTAGGGAGACCCTCCAGTTCAACATCTTAATTTTATAGATGAGGGACCTAAGACACAGTGCCTTTCCCAAGGTTATATAGATTGTGATGAAAGAGTTGGAATATAATTTGTTCCCCATTTCCATTTCTAGGTTCTCTCTATCATCCTAATTAAGTAATTTCTCTTCCTTTGAGGTTAATATGATACATATATATCACAATATTCTGGTGATTATTTTTTATCAATCTCCAGGATGTTCTAATTTTTTTCTTCAATGAGTTTAGTATTCCTCTCCTCTTCAATCCCTTTCGTCATATTTGGGAACCTCATCATATATACTGATACTCCTTACAACTCCCTAAAAATCCCAGTTCTTCAACTTACTCATTTCCCATGACCTACTCTTCCACCCCACTTCAACCACACACAAAGATGTTTATATCTTTGATCTTGTCATCACTTCCAAATATATGACTTTCATGTTTGTGAATTATGAAATTCTTTTAAATTGTCACAATCTATGATCACTTAATTGCTCTATGCTTTATAACCACACAGACTATTCTACATCATTACTGTAATTTCATATCCTCTACTTCTCAGGTCTTTCCCAGGTCAGCATTCTTATACTGTCTATAGTTCCTCATCTTGACCACTTAGAGAACTATTTCATCTCTATAATATTTATGCTTTGATTCCTTTGCTCTCTTATTTTCTAAAATGCTTTGCCCTAGCAATCCACAGGTCTGAATTACTTCCACCATCTGTTGCCATCACTCCTATACATATGTGTAATCTATCCAAGGCCCAACAGAGTACCTTTGACCACTGGCCTTTGCAGTGTCAACTCTACCCGGCTCGCCTCCTCTGAGACCTTTAAAGGTCTCTGGTCATGATTTCTTGAATCTATAGTTTAATAACCAGTAGCGCACTCAAGGACAGCCACATATAATCTTAAAAGTCTTTATTATACCTACTCACATAATGCCCTGACTTGTTGCCCTGAATTGTCAGCTCCCTAGTGAGAGCTTCCTGGTCTGAAGATCCACATATTCACTACCAGAATTCTTACCTCTCTGGGCTATCCATCAGCTTGGCTTAGCCACCCCAGGCTAGGGAGCCAGGTTAAAGAGAGCTCAAGGTTAAAGAGAGCACCTGCTGTCTGCAGTGGGCTTATAAAGGGCCTGTGAGGTCACATGCACAGCCAACCAGTGAGAGAGCCGTCACCCATTACGAAGCTATCTCAATATGGCCAAAATCCCACCCACCGGGCAGTCCTATATCCACAGAGAATACTTCTGGGCCACTCAAATCTCCTGTTGCACTGTCCCCGCCCATTTAAAGAGCCCTTACAATTCCCTTTTTCTCTTGTTTTGTGGGAACCGCATCTTAGTAAAATCTGAAGAAAATCATCAAGCCATGCTGATTAGGTCCACTAGAAATTTTTATTATAAAATCTCAATTGGGCTCTCACTGCAGCAAGGCAATGCTTTGTAATACCCTAAGTGACAAATAATCTCACCACAATGGCTGTTCCAAACCATTTTATTCCTCCTCAAGCTTCCCAGAGTTTCCCTCCTTTTTGCCTCTCATCAAAAATATATATATTTGCCTTATATTTCTTTAAAGAAACTAAAGCAATTCAGTGAGATTTCCCTCTTATTTTGTCTTAATAATATAATATTGCTCACCACTATATTCTACCACTATTTCCTCTTTCTTTTTTTAATTTTTATTTATTTATTTTTATTAATTTTATAATTATAACATTTTTTGACAGTACATATGCATAGGTAATTTTTTTTTTACAACATTATCCCTTGTACTCACTTCTGTTCCAAGTTTTTCCCCTCTTTCCCTCCATCCCCTCCCCTAGATGGCAGGAATTCCAATATATATTAAATATCTTATAGTCTATCCTAGGTACAATATATATGTGCAGAACCGAATTTTGTTGTTGTTGTTGTTGCAAAGGAAGAATTGTGTTTAGAAGGTAAAAATAATCTGGGAAGAAAAACAAACAAACAAAAATGCTCACAGTTTACACTCATTTCCCAATGTTCCTTTTCTGGGTGTAGCTGATTCTGTCCATCAGTGATCAATTGGAATTGGATTAGCTCTTCTCTATGTTGAAGATATCCACTTCCATCAGAATACATCCTCATACAGTATCATTGTTGAAGTATATAATGATCTCCTAGTTCTGCTCGTTTTAATCAGCATCAGTTGGTGTAAGTCTCTCCGAGCCTCTCTGTATTCCTCCTGTTGGTCATTTCTTACAGAACAATAATATTCCATAACATTCATATACCATAATTTACCCAAACATTCTCCAATTGATGGACATCCATTCATTTCCCAGTTTCTAGCCACAAAGGAAAGGGCTGCCACAAACATTTTGGCACATACAGGTCCCTTTCCCTTCTTTAGTATTTCCTTGGGATATAAGACCAGTAGTAGCACTGCTGGGTCAAAGGGTATGCACATTTTGATAACTTTTTGGGCATAGTTCCAAATTGCTCTCCAGAATGGTTGGATTCTTTCACAACTCCACCAACAATGCATCAGTGTCCCAGTTTTCCCACAGCCCCTCTAACATTCATCATTATTTTTTCCTGTCATCTTAGCCAATCTGACAGGTGTGTAGTGGTATCTCAGAGTTGTCTTAATTTGCATTTCTCTGATCAATAGTGATTTGGAACACTCTTTCATATGAGTGGAAATAGTTTTAATTTCGTCATCTGAAAATTGTCTGTTCATACCCTTTGAGCATTTATCACTTGGAGAATGGCTTGATTTCTTATAAATTAGAGTCAATTCTCTGTATATTTTGGAGATGAGTCCTTTATCAGAACCTTTAATTGTAAAAAGGTTTTCCCAATTTGTTACTTCCTTTCTAATCTTATTTGCATTAGTTTGGTTTGTGCAAAAACTTTGTAATTTGATATAATCAAAATTTTCTATTTTGTGATCAATAATGGTCTCTAGTTCTCCCTTGGACACAAACTCCTTCCTCCTCCACAAGTCTGAGAGGTTAACCCATCCCATGTTCCTCCAATTTATTTATGATTTCGTTCTTTATGCCTAAATCTTGGACCCATTTTGATCTTATCTCAGTATGTGGTGTTAAATGTGGGTCCATGCCTAGTTTCTGCCATACTAATTTCCAGTTTTCCCAGTAGTTTTTGTCAAATAATGAATTCTTATCCCAAAAGTTGGGATCTTTGGGTTTGTCAAACACTAGATTGCTATTTTTATTCACTATCTTGCCCTGTGAACCTAACCTATGCCACTGATCAACTAGTCTATTTCTTAGCCAATACCAAATGGTTTTGGTGACTGTTGCTTTATAATATAGTTCTAGATCAGGTAAAGCTAGACCACCTTCATTTACTTTTTTTTTCATTACTTCCCTTGAAATTCTCGACCTTTTGTTGTTCCATATGAATTCTGTTGTTATTTTTTCTAGGTCATTAAAATAGTTTCTTGGGAGTCTGATTGGTATAGCACTAAATAATAGATTAGTTTAAGGAATATTGTCATCTTAATTATATTCGCTCGGCCTATCCAAGAGCATTGAATGTCTTTCCAATTATTTAAATCTGACTTTATTTTTGTGGCAAGTGTTTTGTAATTTTGTTCATATAATTCCTGACTTTCCTCTGGTAGATATATTCCCAAATATTTTATACTATCAACCGTTATTTTGAATGGAATTTCTCTTTGTATCTCTTGCTCTTGGATTGTGTTGGTAATGTATAAAAATGCTGAGGATTTATGTGGATTTATTTTGTATCCTACAACTTTGCTAAAGTTATGAATTATTTCTAATAGCGTGTTAGTAGAGTCTTTGGGGTTCTCTAAGTATACCATCATGTCATCTGCAATGAGTGATAAGTTTGATTTCCTCATTTCCTACTCTAATTCCTTGAATCTCTTTCTGGGCTCTTATTGCCCAGGCTAGCATTTCTAGTACTATATTGAATAATAATGGTGATAGTGGGCAACCTTGTTTCATTTCTGATCTTACTGGGAAAGATTCCAGTTTTCCCCCATTACATATGATGCTTGCTGATGGTTTTAAATATATGCTCCTGATTATTTTAAGGAAAAGTCCATTTATTCCTATCCTCTCTAGAGTTTTTATTAGGAATGGATGTTGGATTTTATCAAATGCTTTTTCTGCATCTATTGAGATGATCATATGATTTTTATTAATTTGATTATTAATATGGTCAATTATACTAATAGTTTTCCTAATATTAAACCAGCCCTGCATTCCTGGTATAAATCCTACTTGATCATAGTGTTTATCCTGGGGATGATTTATCTGAAGTCTTTTTGCTAATATCTTATTAAAGATTTTAGCATCAATATTCATTAAGGAGATTGGTCTATAGTTTTCTTTCTCAGTTTTCAATCTACCTGGTTTAGGTGTCAGTACCATGTCTTTGTCATAAAAGGAATTTGGTAGGACTCGTTCAATCCCTATTTTTTCAAATAGTTTATATAGCATTGGAGTTAGTTGTTCTTTAAATGTTTGGTAGAATTCAGATGTAAATCCATCTGGTCCTGGGGAATTTTTCTTAGGGAGTTGGTTAATAGCTTATTCTATTTCTTTTTTTGAAATGGGACTATTTAGAATACTTACTTCTTAATCTGTTAATCTGTGCAAGTTATATTTTTGAAGGTATTCTTCCATTTCATTTAAGTTATTGAATTTATTGGCATAAATTTGAGCAAAGTAGCTCCTAACTATTGTTCTAATTTCCTCTTCATTAGTGGTGAATTCTCCCTTTTCATTTTCAAGACTAACAATTTGCTTTTTCTCTTTCCTTTTTTAAGTCAGATTTACTAAGGATTTGTCTATTTTGTTGGTTTTTTCATAGAACCAACTCTTAGTTTTATTAATCAATTCAATAGTTTTTTTTACTTTCAATTTTATTAATCTCACCTTTTATTTTTAGAATTTCAAATTTTGTGTTTGTCTGGGGGTTTTTAATTTGTTCCTTTTCTAGCAATTTTAGTTGTAAGCCCAATTCGTTGACACTCCCTTTCTCTATTTTATGCAAGTAGGCCTGTAGAGATGTAAAACTTCCCCTTATTACTGCTTTGGCTGTATCTCACACATTTTGGTATGATTGTCATTTTCTTGGGTGAAGTTATTAATTATGTCTATGATTTGCTGTTTTACCCAATCATTCTTTAGTATAAGATTATTTAGTTTCCAATTATTTTTTGGTCTATTTTCCTCTGGCTTTTTATTAAATGCAATTTTCATTGCATTGTGGTCTGAAAAGGATGCATTTACTATTTTTGCCTTACTGCATTTGATTTTGAGGTTTTTCCTAGTATATGATCAATTTTTATATAGGTTTCATGAACTGCTGAGAAGAAAGTATACTCCTTTCTGTCTCCAGCTTTTGCCAGAGATCTATCATATCAAACTTTTCTAGTATTCTATTTATCTCTTTGACTTCTTTCTTATTTATTTTCTGGTTTGATTTATCTAATTCTGAGAGTGCAAGGTTGAGATCTCCCACTATTATAGTTTTGCTGTCTATTTCTTCTTGCAGCTCTCTTAATTTCTCTTTTAAGAATTTAGATGCTGCACCACTTGGTGCATACATGTTTAATATTGACACTGCTTCATTATCTATGCTACCCTTTAGCAGGATATAATGCCCTTCCTTATCTCTTTTAATTAGATCAATTTTTGTTTTTGCTTGATCTGAGATGAGGATGGCGACTCCTGCTTTTTTGGCTTCACCTTAAGCATAGGAGATTCTGCTCTACCCTTTTACTTTTAGTTTGAATGTATCACCCTGTTTCATGTGTGTTTCCTGTAAATGACATATAGTAGGATTCTGACTTTTAATCCAGTCTGCTAACTGCTTCCTCTTTATGAGAGAGTTTATCCCATTCACATTTATGGTTAGAATGACTAATTCTATATTGCTTGCCATCCTGTTAAGCCCTGCTTATGCTTTTCTCCTTTCCTTCCCTCTTACCACCCTCCCCAGTATTAAACTTGTTAATACCACTTGCTTTTTCACAGCCTTCCCTTTTTAGTATCCCTCCTCTGCCTTAAAGTTCCTCTTCCTATTTTACCCCTTTTTCTCACAATTTCTGTATTGCTTTCCCCTTAGCTTACTCCTTCTCTCTCACTTTTTAATGAAGTGGAAGAAGTTTCACTATAAATTGAATATGTCTATTGATACACACTATGTTCATCTCCCTCCTTTCTTTCTCTCAGATATAATAGGTTACCTTTGCCTCTTCATGAGATGTAGTACCACCACTTTACCCTTTTTTATGATATAATTTTCTTTCCACCTCAAGTTTCTAGGACAAATTATACATGTGTTCTTTACATATCTTTATGGCAGAAATATGGTTTTCAAGATTTCTTTTTACCTTTTTAGAAATCTCTTGAGTTCTGTATTTGAAGATCAAACATTTTGTGTAGGTCTGGTTTTTTCATTAAGAATAGATGGAATTCATTTATTGTGTTAAATGTCCATCTTCTTCCCTGGAAAAGGATGCTCATTTTTGCTGGGTAAGTTATTCTTGGCTGCATACCAAGTTCCTTAGCCTTTCGGAATATCATGTTCCAGGCCCTTTGTTCTTTTAATGTGGACACTGCTAGATCCTGGGTTATCCTTATTGTGGCTCCTCCATATCTGAATTGCTTTTTTCTAGCAGCTTCCAGTATTTTTTTTTATCTGATGGTTTTTGAACTTGGCCAATATATTTCTTGGCATTTTGATTTTAGGGTCCCTTTCAGTAGGTGATAGATGCATTTTTTCAATGTCTATTTTATCCTCTGTTTCCAAAATGTCTGGGCAGTTCTCTTTGATGATTTCCTGGAAAATAGTGTCCAGGCTCTTTTTTCCTCACATTTTTCAGGGATTCCACTTATTCTCAAATTGTCTCTCCTGGATCTGTTTTCCAGGTCTGTTGTCTTTCCAATAAGGTACTTGAAATTCTTTTCAATTGTTTCGTTTTTGTGGTTTTGCTTGATTACTTCTTGGTTTCTCCTTGAGTCATTCATTTCTACTTGTTCTAGTCTAATTTTCAATGATGTATTTTCTTCACTCACTTTTTTTATATCTTTTTGTAATTGTCCAATTGAGTTTTTAAGTGAGCTTTTTTCTTCTATGGAATTTTTTTTCCATTTCATCCATTTTATTTTTTAGAGAGCTATTTTCTTTTTCCAGCTCACTAAACCTGTTTTCCTTGGAGTTGTTTACCTTTTCTAATTCACTAATTTTATTTCTCAATGATTTGATCTCTTTATCCACTTTGGATAACTTCTCCAGACTCTCTTGCCAAGCTTCCCTTTCCATTTCCCATTTCTATTCTAGCTCTCTTGTGAGAGCCTTTTTGATTTCCTCTATGAGATTCTTTTATATTGAGGAGCAGATCATATCCCCCTTAGGGGATTCCTCTGGAGACAATCTGCTTTTAGTGTCCTCAGTATTTGAAGTCTGCTCTCTCTCCATACAGAAGCTATCAATGGTTAGATTCCTTTTGAATTTTTTGTTCATTTTGTCAGATCAGAATCCAAGAAAACAAATTGACAAGAGAAACAATTGGTCTGTTTCTGGGGGGGATGGGGCTGGATGGTGTTATGGAGCTTCCTCTACAGACTGAGGGAGACAGCAGCGAGGCACTAACAGGACAGCGATGATGTGAGTGTGCTCTGAGGCTCTAAGAACGACCTGAGTCACTCTGGGTGGGAGTAGGGGTGGCCGGGTCCCTAGAGACAGATGCTAGCTTTCCTGGGTTTTATTCTTCACCTGCGGTAATTACACCTTCTCTGCTGCTCCTGGCTTGCTGCCAAGATGGAGTATCCACTCTGGGGTAAAAGTCTTTTCATAGAAATGGAAGAGATCATACCCCTCGCCCCCTCCGGTCTGCAGTTTGAGCTGCCTGTCTCACTCTGGCTGCCTGCCCTCAGTCTGCGCCCAGTCTGTTTGACCCCTCCCCCCCCAGCAAACACAGACCTTCTCAGGCAAATTTCAAGGATGTCTTCTGTTGGTGATTATTTGTGGGTTTCTTTTCTGGTCAAGTATTAACTCCGAGGTTTGTCATGAAGTAAGTCCTGAGAGAAAACGCAGAGCTCAAGCAGCTGTCTGCCTCCACGCTGCCATCTTGGCAGGAAGTCTCACTATTTCCTCTTTTACCCCTGTTTCATAAGAAGAGGTAACTCTTCTTAGTAAGGCAAAACTCCATTTTCTAAAATAATCCTGTTTCATTCCCTGTTCTCCAATAGGTTGTCTCCTTTATTTCTCTATTTTCTCACTAATCTTCACTCCTTCTTTGTCTAACAGCTAATTTGTTACTGCCTACTAATATACCAACGTTTCTACCATCCTTAAAAAGACCCCCAAATAAAACAAAAACCCCTCTCCCTTTATCTACTATCCCTGTCAATGATAATCTTATATTTTTCTCTTGATTTGGGGGGTCTAAACTTCTTGAGAAGATTGCTTTTTTAACCTCCTTTTTTTTTTAAACTCTCTACAGGTTGTTTTCTGACTTTACCATTCAACTGAAACTGCCCTTTCAAAAGTTAGCAGTGATCTCTTAATTCTCAATCCTCAACCTTCTCAACATTTTTGTATCTTTTGACACTGTCAATCACTCTCTTCTCCTTCTCCTTTTCTCCTTTTGACTCTTCATCTAGTTAATACTGGTTCTCTTAAGTTTTTCTTCCATATTATTTTCATATGCTTAAATAACAAAAAAGGCAGACAGAATCCCTTTTTTTTCCAAGGAATTCAGTTTATAATTAGGAGAGAACATAAAAACAATTATCTATAGACATAATATATACATTATATATCCTATATACAGGATAAATTGGAAATAACATTATAAGTAAGATACTAGCAGTGTGTTCAATAAAAGCTTCTTACAAAAGAAGGGATTTGAACAGAATTTTTTAATACATGTACATTTATCTTTAAAACATATTTCCTTATGAATCATGTTGAGAGAAAAAAAATCAGAACAAAAGGGAAAAACCACAAGAGAAAAAAAAAACAGAAGAAAAATGAAAAAAAAAAAGTGAACACAGCATGTGTTGATTTACATTTAGCCTTTATAGTTCTCTTTCTGGATGCAGATGGTGTTTTCCATTCAAAGTTTATTGGGGTTACCTTGGATCACTGAACCACAGAAAAGAACCAAGTCTGTCATAGTTGATCATCACACAATCTTGCTGTTATTGTGTATAATGTATTACTGGTTCTGCTTGTTTTGCTTAGCATCAATTCATTTAAGTCTTTCCAGGCTTTTCTAAAAGTAGCTTGTTCATCATTTTTATAGAAAAATAATATTCCATTACTTTTATATATCATAACTTATTTAGCTATTCCCCAAATGATGGGCATCTACTCATTTTCTAATTCTTTGCCACCACAAAAAGAGATGCTGCAAACATTTTTGCAAATGTGAGTCCTTTTCCTTCTTTATGACTTGCTTGGGATATGGACTCAGTAGACATATTTTGCAGTTTCCCCAGCAACTTCTGTGAAACCGTGAGTTCTTATTCCAGAAGCTGGAGTTTTCAGCTTTATCAAATATTAGATTACTACCATTGATTATTGTGGCATGTCTATTTAACCTATTCCACTGATCTACCACTCTATTTCTTAGCCAGTGTCTTGAACAGAATCTTAAAGGAATTCAGAATACTCAGGAAACAGAAAATTGAGAGTAGTGACACTGATAGATCAAAGGATATGCACAGTTTTATAGCCCTATGGGCATAGTTCCAAATTGTTCTCCAGAATGGTTAGATCAATTCACAACTCCACCAATAATGCATTAGTGTCCTAGTTTCCCCACATCCTCTCCAACACTTATCATTATTTTTTCCTGACATCTTAGCCAATCTGAGAGTTATGAGGTTGTTTTAATTTGCATATCTCCAATTTCATATCTCTAATCAATACTGATTCAGAGTATTTTTTTTTTAATGATGATAGATGTCAACTGAATTTATGGCAGCTGAAAATTGTTCATATCCTTTGATCATTTATCAATTGGGAAATGATTTCTATTCTCATAAATTCGACACAGTTCTTTATATATTTTAGAAATGAAACATGTAACAAAAACACTGGCTATAACAATTCTACCCTCTGCCTCCCCAGATTTGTGCTTCTTTCCTAATCTTGGCTATGTTGGTTTTGTTTGGGCAAAATCTTTTTAATTTAATATAATCAAAGTTGTCCATTTTTCATTTCATAATGTTCTAATTGGTCTTTGGCCATAAATTCATCCCTTATTCAAAGATATGATAGGTAAACTATCCCTTGCTCTCCTAATTTCCTTATAGTATTTCCCTTTACACCTAAATCATGTACCTATTTTGACCTTATTTTGGTATGGGGCATGAGATGTGGGTTTATGCCAAGTTTCTGACATATTATTTTCCAGTTTTCCTAGCAATTTTTTTGAAACAGTGAGTTCTTATTCCAGAAGCTGTAGTTTTGAGGTTTGTCAAATACTAGATTACTATCATTGATTATTGTGTCATGTTTATTTAACCTCTTCCCCTGATCTACCACTCTATTTCTTAGTCAGTGTCTTGAACAGAATCTTAAAGAAATTCAGAAAAGCCAGAAAGAAGAAAATTGAGAACTTTTCAGACATGGGGATTTGGGGAGGAGGCAGCCATTGAGAAGGCATGAAATAGAGAGGTGGAGTAGGAGAATTTCTTGGAGATCTCTCCTTGACATTGTTTTGTTCACCATATTTTGTCAATAACTTGAACCATGGCACAGCATTATATATAATAGCCCACCATGTGAGTACCCAGATCTGAATTACAAAGTAGGAATTTCTAGAGGAAGTAACATTTGTTGCAATGATGCACAGGATCACTCTGTCAGTTAAATATTTATTTACCACTTATTATGTGCCAGACGCTATGCTAAGAATCTACAGAAAGGCAAACCATGCCTAAATGTTTTCTTCACTAGACTATAAGCTTCTTAAGAGCAGTTGACTATATTTTTGGGGAGGGTTGTATTTCTTTGTTTTGTCTGCTACACAGTAGGCATTTTATGAATGTTTTCTTGACTTACTAAGTGGTCCCTGCCCTTAAGGAACTCACATTTGTACTAGGGAGATAGTGTGTCAATAATAATAGATCCAAAATACTTTTTTCCCCCTGAGGCAATTGGGGTTAGTGAGTTCTCCAGGGTCACATAGCTAGGAAGTGTTAAGTGTCTGAGACCAGATTTAAATTCAGCTCCTCCCGACTTCAGGGTTGGTGCTCTATCCACTGTACCTCCTAGCTGCCCCAATAGATCCAAAATAGACAGGAGGTAGTCTCATAAGGAAGGGAATGAAATGAGGAATAAGGAGGAGAACAACAAAGTCTTCTTGAAGAAGATAGACTTTGAATTGAGTGTTGAAAAAAGCTGGAGCAATGTATGATTTTGAGGGAAAACATTATTTCAGGCATGGGGAATAGCTATGGAATGGCATTCAAGGGGAAGAGAATAAATAAATGCCTTTACATGCAAGGCACTATGCTAAATACTTTAGAAATTTCTCATTTGATCAAAGATACAGGCACAGGAATTGGAGTATTGTGACCATGTAAAAATAACCTAGGAATGTTAACTTAATATCAGTGATCAGTGTATTTGGGCTGGCAAAATTGCTGGGATCTTGGTACCATAATAGTTGAAATATAATAAACAAAATCATGGAGGTGGTAGTTACTTGTGGTAGCATAATACCCTGGTCAGAACACATTTGAAGTACTGAATTAAGTTCTAGGCACCATCTTTTAAGGAGGAAATTTAAGCAACTGGTATAAATACAGAAAAGTAACTCAGAATGCAATCATAGGTATTTAGTTTAAAGCCATTTTCAAAAATGTAAAGGGTTGTTATATAAAAGAAATTAGTCTTGTTCCTCTTGGTTCAAGAACTAAAGCCAAAGAATGGGATTTACAAGAAGACAGATCAATCTGGAATCTATATAAGAAATAAATAGAAAGAAAAACAGACCCCAAACTATTATGCAGAGCTGTTAAATAGAATGGGTTGCCTTGAACAATGGCAGAATTGAATCACCTGAAGCAGAACCTCAATGCCCTCATATTGGGGTATATTATAAAGACAATTAATAATTTGGGAAACACTTGGACTGGAGAACCTCTGAATTCCTTTCCAACTTTGCCATTCTATGACCCTAGCATTCTTGAATTCCCACGAAGGGAACAACATTTCATAAAATTTTCTGGGGGAAAACCAAACACTTGATTTCAGTAATGAAGAAAGAGGAGATAATGAAAGGGAAACACAGATTTGGAGTAATGGAGGCTACATTACATTAAGGACTTTGATCTTAAATTTCAGGTTTGTTTGCTTACAATCTGTACTCTAAGTAGGTTTTACTTTAGGAGAGTGGAACAAGTGGAATAAGTTGCCTCTATAGGAGAAGGGAAGGATACAAAGGAGCTAGCACCAGATAGATCTCTTTCAAATGTGTTACTTCTTTGAGTCAGATCAGTAAGGTCTTTATAATGCTCTAGACTTTTTGCTAGTTGAAGTTGATTTTCCATGTACTTGGGGGGTAGATTTTTGACTTTGCTTATTTTGTTTTTTCCCCTCAAATTTTAATTGCATGGTTTTATATAATACTGTAGTTCCTGTTCTGGGCACAAATGTTTTCCTGGTGGGTGCTTTAAAATTCCATAAATAAATTTGCATAATTGGCTATGGCAGGTCTAGCATGATGTTTATGTGTCTTGTATTTCTTTGGATTGAAGAGGCAGCTTGTGTGGATTGGTGACAATCCTGGAGACAAATATTTTGACCTCAGTTATTATTTCATCATGCACATTATCTGATGGGTTTGTGTACCAGCATAGGAGATAGACCACATTTTGAATGCATGCTTGGGAAAGGTCAGCAGTGCTAGTGATGATATTGACACTCAGAACTACTCAAAAACAATTTCCAAGTTGAATACCTCAATCCACATCTATAGCATTCAGTTTGAACTAATGCCTATTTGCTGATTATCAGTAATTACCCTCTGTTTCATGGCCATAGAGGATCTGCCAACTCTCTGTGGTTGATAACATGAAGAGATGAGTGAGAATATTTTGATGTAATAAAGCAAGCTCATCCCAGAAGTACGTCTCAGTGATGGTGTTATCATTCTTGTACATAAGGAAATCATAAAACTTCAATTTTCTTCTGGTAAAAAAAGACTGGAAAAAGTCTGGAAAATATGTAACTTATAATGGGGTCACTGGGCTTTTGCCTGATGGCACCAAAATTTAGAAGGCAATGACAGAAATCACATTCCTTTTTCAGTGTGGAACAAACTGAGTTTAACAACAGTAATGTGTTAAAATATGAAATTATTAGAAGGCTACTTCCTCCTCTATCCATAAATACCTTAATCAATTAAATTTATCTTAAATATAGGTTTGAAGGTGCATTTCTGTTTCATCAGATATCATATCAAGTTAGAACTCTGCTTGAGGGTGTTTGAAGCACTTGCTATGTGTGACATACTGGGATGTTATACTAAGAGTCAATAATAGTTAATACTTATTTATGAATTAGTTGCCCATAGAGGACATGCTCTTGCAAAGTCAGAGGCTCTCAATTCACTGTGAATTCTTAAAGAATTATCCCAATATTTGCAAACTCTGTGAACTGTCATTTTCTATGACAATATTTATATTCATAATTATTTATATTCATAAATATTGACTCTTTTTTGGTTATTTGACTTGCTCTTTGGCTTTGCCACTGGATACTTTTGCTGTTGGCTTTCCAACATTCCTATAATGTATTCTTTGGCTGCAACTGTGGATATGAAATTAATAAATACTCCCATGGTCTTTTATTTCTTGAAATAACTTCTAAAAGGTGGTTAATAATATACACAGGTACTTAGGATCCAACTGTTTTAGCTCCATCTTATTATCTGTGGCTAAGTATGAGATTCGTCCCACTGCAGAATAAACAAAGGACACTTAAGCAAAACTAGAAATCAGGAAGTAACAATGGAATTAAAAAAAAAAACAAACAAATCAGGAAACTGCTTTCCGGGCTTTAAAAAGTTTATATAATGGGAAAGGCAAAGGACCCATGAAATAAGATGGCAATAATTATGGTAAAATGTAACAAATGAAAATGATAGTACTGATTGAGTGGAATCATAAACTCTTTAGTTTTGGAAGGAGTCTTAGAAACCTTCTAATCCAACATCACTCTGAATGCAGAAATTTCTTCTACAGAACCTCTTTGCCAGCCTCTTCTTGCACACTTCTATTGTTAAAACACCCATTACATAGTGAGTTCCTGCATTGAACTCTTGTGATTGCTTTTCTAGTTCTCATTGTTGAAAAGTTGTTTCTTATTTTTAAGTTGAAATCTGAGTTTTTTTTTAAATTTGTGTCCATTGACTCTAACTTTGCCCTTAGAAATAATACAAAATAAATATATATTCTCTTCCACATGATACCTTTGAACACATTTGTTGTTGTTCAGTTATTTTTCAGTGATGTCTGATTCTTGTAACCCCATTTGGGGATTTCTTGGCAACAATTCTGGAGTGGTTTGCCATTTCCTTCTTTAGCTCATTTTACTGAGGCAAGGGGACTAAATAACTTGCTCAGGATTACACAGCTACTAAATGTTTGAGGTGGATTTGATCTTAGGGAGATGGGTCTTTTTGACTCTGAAGCCCAGAATTTTATCACCTAATTGGAAGTTTAATTAGGAGAAGCTTCTTGGCAATTTAGCTCAAATGGTTACTCATTTAATTATAGAATAAAAAAAACAACTGTAAATCACTTTAAAGATTTCTGTGATTGAATTCTGAATATATAGATATCTAAATTATAATACACACATATAAATAATTTAATTTAAAAATAAATCAATTTTTAAAGATTCCCCAATCTTGATTATCCAGTTCTATCCTGCATTCTATGTTACAATTACCATTATACTTGAGAGTTTTCCTCTTATATTTAAGCAGACTTTCTTCTTGTTTTCTTGCTGTATATTTGATCCCTTACTTTGTCCTAGAAAGCAAGCATTAAGTTAGCTTGACCTACTCTTCACAAAGACACAGTGCCTGCAAGCCGTACTTAGTGATCTTTTAGGTGCTTTCAAAATGCTGTAGATGGTTGTAAGGCAAGAATAGGATTGACTGCAGAAAATTAGATTTCCTAAAATTCAAAATTTAGTACACACCACCCAGATTCTGTGCTTCTAAAGAAGAGCTTCATGTTTGATGGCATTTATTTGCCTTCCCTTGAGAAATTGAAAATGAGTCCAATGAATTAATTTTAGGGAGGCAATAAATGTCATGGGGAATTTACCTGTGATTGTCACAGGTAGAAAATGTTAGATAATAAAGTGTAGACTGATAGCTTAATGTTCATTTCCTAAGGATAGCAGTTTATTATACTGATTTTAGAAAGAAGCTGGAAAATCCTGGAGTGGAATTATTTATCTGGAAACAAAATAATTATAGTAGTTTTTCTGAATAGATTCTACATCTGAGTATTACTTCATAAAATCTGATCCTTATCAGAATTAAAGGCACTATAAAATCTTACTCCTTTATCATATTCTAATTAATATTATATTTATTTATGTATAGATTTTATCATATCTCTCTAGCTGGAATGTAATAAAATATTTAAGGATTTTTATTGTTCAGTCATTCTATTCTTTGTGATCCCATTTCTTTCTGGGGGGTGGTGGTTTGCTATTTCCTTCTCCAGCTCATTTTATAGATGAGGAAACTGAAGAGTCATACACAGTTAGTAAATCAGATTTGAACTCACAAAGGTAAGTTTTCCTGATTTCAGACCTGACATTATATCCACTGATTGATCTAGCTGCTTTCACCTTAAGAATAGGATCTCCTACCTAAACTTTGTCTATTGTATTATCGCCAGTGCCTTCCAGAGTGTTTTGTGCAAAGGAGGCATTTAAGATTTGTTGAATGAAGGAAAATATTTCATTCCAAGCTCACTTTCTGATTCTTTTTTGGAGGTTAGACATGGAAGAAAGAGATTTATTATTATTATTATTATTATTATTATTTGTCTAAACATATGATTTTATCATTGTAGAGAATTCCTGGTGTCAAAACTCACTCAATCTGACAACTGGCAAGAAAATTTCTTGGAAAAACTGATGCTAAATGACTATCCTTGACTCATATAATTAGTTAATATATATATATATATATATATATATATATATATATATATATATATATATATATATATATATATATGAATTAGGATTTGAATATAGACCTTCTTATTGCTAAGACAAGTCCTCTATCTACTATAGCATTCTCTCTCTACTCTTGTATTAAATAGGTCGTTAGTAAATGTTAATTGGATGCAATGGTTATTATTACTTTAAGGTTCACAAAAGACTTTACAAATTTTATCTCATTTAATATGATCACCCTGGAAAACAGATACTGTTATTATCTTGACTTTTTAAGGATGAGGAAACTTAGGTAGATAGAGATTAAGAAAGTGGCTTAGTCAGAGTTACACAGTAAGTAACTTAGGCTGGATGGGAATTCAGGGTCTTCTGACTTTGTTCTATCTAAAACATGTCCTTTATTTTATACACTTTGCCATCTACTTGTCTTCTTTGGCACTTTTGAATCATAAAGACATGTGCATTTGGATGACCTTGGGCATAAGAATGAAGAGCTGAACTGGAAGTGAGAATGAATGTTTATATATCATTGCCACCAGTTAGTGACCATTTAACCTGACATCTTTATATTGGAAAGGGACTTAATGGTCATCAAGGCCCATCTTAAATTTAATGGAGTACAATATATTGATCATACCCTATGTCTTCTTAACCCATAGCATTGTCATCAATCAAAACCTAATGCAAAGATGCTCCTTAAAGTCTACTTTCTTCATAAAACTTTTCCTGATCATTTCAACTAGAAGGCATCCTCCCATCACATAGAATTTTCTCTCCTATTAATTTTCAAACCTTACTTTGTATGCCTGTGAACATCTTATTTCCTCATCTGTCTCTTAGTTATATCTTATATATTATCTTTCTTTGGAATATCCTTAGCATCTACATCAGTGCCTTGCACATAATCATCCAGATTCTTCTTGAACATTCCACATGAGGAGAGGCTCATTTCTATAAAAGGGAGCTTAATGCATACTTTTTTGTTGTTGTTTGGTTGTTTTGGTTGCACTTCACTCTTTGTGACCCCATTGTGATTTTCTTGAAAAAGATACTTGGTTTGTCATTTCATTTCATTTTACAGATTAAGAAACTGAGGTAAACAAGGTTAAGTGAATTATTCAGAGTCATATAATTAGGAAGTGTATGAGGCCAGATTTAGATTTATGAAGATGAGTCTTCTTGACTTTAAGTCAGGCTCTCTGTCCACAGCACCATCTAGCTGTCATACATTCTTGGACCTAGACTTGGAATTATTAGGAAGATTCTCCTTATATTCAAATCAAAGTCTATCTTATCTTTATCTCTAAAGTAATTACTTGAGTTCATATGGTCTAGTTAACTTGGGTTCATATGGTCTCTGGGTTTCACTATGAAGTAATTAATAATAGCTAACGTTTATATCTTTCTTTGCAAAGTGTTTTAAGCACATCATAATTTTGATCCTCACAACAACCCTCTGAGCTAGTAGTCCAGATTTTATTATCATCGTTTTATAGATGAAAAAACTGAGGCTCATAAAAATAGAGTGATTCAGCCAGCATATAGTAGAGGTCAGGATTCAACTTTAGGACCTCATATTTTTGACCCAAATGCTTTTTACACTAGGACCGTAAAACCACAGGTTTAGAATGATAAGTTACCTTAAAAGTAGTTTTTTTTCATCATTTGCAATTTTATTATTCTAAAGATGAAAAAAACTGAATATCTTAGTGCATATGTGACTTTCACTATATCTCACATATCACCACAACTGGGATTCAAATCCTGGTCCTCTGTCTCTAAATCACTATTCCATACTTTGCTATGCCTCTCTGCTTCACAGTCATACATAATAAAGCTAATTCCATATAGAAACAGTATCCCTCCAAATATTGAAGTAAGCATTAGCTAAATGATTTATCCAGGATCACACAGCTAGCATCTGATTCTGGATTTGAACGTAGGTCTTCATTATTTCAAGTTGAGAACTTTATCCACTTCACCATCTAACTGGCTTTTAAAAGTTATGCGGTTGGAACTTAAATTTTATAAGTTTCTGTCAAACAATTTCTATCAAGAACAGGCCTCTCTGCCTGACTGTGTATATTTTATCTGAAATCTAGTTTATGTAAATTCAGAGATCATCACCTAGTTGACCCAAAGTAATGAGCTTTTTGGCCACAGCAATTCTCAAACATCAGCTACTAAATCCTTGGGGAGAGAATACATATACTGATGAAATAACTCAAAGATCACTGAAAAATTAGATTGCTTTAGGGCACCACTATATTTTACAAGTGTCTTACACTGTGTTTTTGGTCAACTAAAACTTTTAGCTATGTTTCCTATGAATAAAGACTCCCTAATCTTTATTCTCTAGTAGGGAAATTGACTTCAGCATTCAGCATTAACTGGGTTAACTAAACAACAATCTTGTTTAAGAAATAAGTGGTGAAGTTGCCTGTTGCTGGTGGCCCTGAGCAAACACAAACAACTGTCTCCAACTAGGTTACTGGTATAATAAGGGTTTCGAAGAATCATTCCAATGACATACTCATTTTTATCATGTCACTTTGAATAGGCCAAGGTTGTATAGGAAAGTAAATGTTAAACTGAGCTCAGGATATTTAGAGCTGCTGCTTGAGCTCAATAAAAATTGGGAAACAACATTGTGGCCTTTCTTCAATAGAAATTTTGTTAGTAATGTTTCTAAATTCCCTGTTCTAAATTCTATGCAAATTAGTCAACATTCCTAGAAAAAAGGAAGCCAGGATAGATCTAAAGAAATTAGTAAAAGAAACGATCCTTCATAAAATGGTCTTGTGGGATTTTCTATTTTCCCAATAACATTGGCATAAATATAAACAGGATAAACCATCCCATTTCCTTCTTTTCTCAAATGAAATGATATACAAACCAGCCTACTTCCTTTTTTTTTCTTCAAACATTGAGTGACTGAGGATATGTGATTCAAGATGACACTGCCTTCTATATTGTACCCTATATTGTCTCAGAATATTTAATAGTAGATACTCATAGGTAGGAGGATTGAGGGATGGTGCTGATAAGAATGGATGATAGCCATGTAAGGAATAGTTTATTGGTTCCATAAACTTGTGTATACAAGAAAAGAAAGATAGGTCCATAGATAGATTTGTTGTGATTCTTTTGTAAAAAGTTTTCATGGGTATGATTTTTAAAAATCTATTTGCAAAGCAGATTTGTTCTTAAATATTACTCCTACATTCAGAAAGGAAAGGTCAATCCATGGAATGATGTAAGGGTGAAATTGAGGCAGTTTGTTTGCCATACTTAAGAGATGAGAAAGGACTGACAGTTTTCAAAAGGAACTTATATTTCAATTTTGTTGTGAATCACTAGTTAAAAGGAAACATTTTATTGGAACTATGGTATGAAGGAACTGTGAAGTAACTTCCCATCATATTTAGCATTAGTCAGTCCTTAGTCTGACTTGGAGGTCCACAAATTGAGTAAGATGTATTTGATTTTTATAGAATCTAGAGAAAATGAAAAATAAACTCAATGAATTGGGAAAAAAGGAGAATGAAGGAAAAGTATGAGAGGAACGGGGTTATTTAACCTGAAGCAATGTGAGGAGAGTATAAAAATAGTCTCCAGAATGTCTTAATTCCACTACTAGGAATACACCCAATCTTCAGAAACCTGAAGGGAAACTTGGAAAGATGATTAGTAAGTTGAGATTTTCTATGAATAGAAGAAAAGGATATGGAATTGGAAGAGGCTAGTTAAAAACCTTTTGTTCACTCAGGAGTGATGAAAGTAGAATATACTTACAAAGATAAGGAGCTGGAGGAGAGGGATCCAGAAACTGCTCTGAATGTTATAAAAGAAAAATGTAGCTCCTAATTTCTTAGCCTCATTAAACACAACCTGCAGCTCTGTTGTGTACCAGGATTCACTTGGGTTCATGTGGTCTCTGGGTTTCACTATGAAGGTATACTTATCACAGGACATGCATTTCTTTTTGCCATGACAATGCAGTTACAGAAGGTAAATTTGGGGTGTTTGGTGGGATAGGAGAGTGGAACACAGCAGGCAATTCATGCTGCAGTCCTGGAAAGGGAAAATAATTACTCTGGAGCTTTGGTTCTATTCCTGTTAAATCATTTGTGAACTGCAAAATGATTTGTCCGTTAGCATAGGAGTTTCTAATCTAAACACCCTCTCTCTCTTCTCCTATGCTTCCAACTGTAATGTTAGACTATGGCTACAAGTTTAGAGTATCCTGGAAATGATTCCTAAGAAGATAGATAAAGGACCAGACAAAGCCAGGACTTTATAGAGTGGTGGAGGGGACTGATATCATTCATCAGACTTCTGCTAGTCTTCTGCCCCCATTGAGCAGTACACTGTGTACCTCCATGAACTCTTGACAACTGATAGTTTCCTTAGAAGATCATTCTTTTTCCTCTTTCATCCTTCAGCATCCCTTCATTGTGTTTCTGTCCCTGACACATCTACTCTCCCTTGCCCCAACTCATCCTCTCCAGTCCCCCTCCCCCCATTCTGTCTGAGCAAAGATTGGTCAGAGTTCTCTAGGGGAGTAAGGGAAGAAGAATTAGTGGTTGCTGGGATGGATGGCTTGGCAGGGAAGTGGACAGATGGACATTCTCACATCTGTATCAAGTAAGAAAGAGGAAACCCAGCTACTGACTGGGGTTTCTTTTCCACTTAGCTTTAGGATTCATAGTAAGACCAAAATGCCAAACACAGAGCAAAAAATCACAGAGAGAGGGAATAACGTTTTAATGACTCAAGATATTCTATCTCCCTCCTTCAGCTCTGAGGGACCAATGCAAGGATTCCAGGGATGAGGTTCAGGGTTGGGTGGAGCACGGAAGCTAGAGTACCATATACCTGAGAATAGAGTGCATCACCTGGTTTTAGAGAAAATGGTGGCAAGGCCGGGGACCGGGGCACAGAGGGGAAGAGAGAAGCCAATTGAGCATAACGGAGTTCTATTTCCAGCTTGGGAAAGGGGCAAAAATTAGAGACTAAGTCACAGGCAGAAGAAAGTGGCAGAATGGTGGAGCTTGTCGGGAATTGGGGGAGGACTGACAAGCGAAGAGCAAAGGCAGGGAGGAAGGAGGAGACAAGTAGGAGGGAAGATTGAAAGGAAGGAAAGGAGACTGGCTGTGGTGCGGCGGTGGAGGGCGAGAAAGGGAGGAAGAAAAGCAGAGAAGGGAGAGGAAGGGAGACAGGCAGAGGTGGGGAAAGGATAAGGCAGCCACACCGTGACTGTGTGTCACACACACACACACACACACACACGCAGATATACACGCTCATACACACAACGCTCACGCACTGGGGGTGGGGGGGGCGACTTGGGAGAGAGGAGATACACAAAGACATGCAAAAAGGGACCGAGCGAGATTCTCACACAAAGACTGAGCGGCGGACAGAAGGGCACACAGGACCGATTGACACAAAGGCGTTCTGTGACAGAGCGAAGAGGCGAGGGAGAGCCTGGGAGCCCCCTGGGCTGTGGCTGTGGCAGCACCAGCAGCAGCCCTACTCCAGCACCCTCTTGCTCACCACCCGGTGACAGCTGCAGCGAGAGAGCTCCGGAGCAGCACCTTGCTCCCCCTGGGCCTGGGGGACCTTGGAAGTGGGTTAGGGGCAGGACGACCCAACTTCTCGCCTAGTCCTTTTTGCGGCTAGCCAGCCACCAGTTCCTTCTACCCCCCACCCCCTTCCCCCCACCTTTCCTACTCACGTCTATTTCCCCCTCCCCCGCTTGCTCCTGCCTTCCCCCCCCCCCCCCCCCCCCAGTAAAACAAAGACTGGGAAAATGCCTGCCCCTGAAACTCGGAGCGCGCAGCCAGTCTGTGAATAAGAAGTGAGTACCTCGGCGTGCATTTTTTTTTTCTTCTTAAAGCTTCGAGGCCCCCTCCCTTCCAGCCTGCCCCCCCCCTCAATTCAATCCCCTCCCCGGGTTTTGAAACCTGCATGCATGCCTCATGCTTTCCAGTGCCTCGCAGGAGACAGCCGGCTCAGTGCAGGAGGTAAATCCCTTGTTCCCAGGCATCATCCCTCTGGTCTCCCTGGGGCCACTTCGTCCCAAGGGACTGTCACCCGGCTTTCTCAGAGTTGTAGATAGTCCAACCGGATTCTGTTTAAGGTCAACACTTTGGGTCTCACTTGGCGAGCAGATCATTTAGGGACAAACCCACTTTTTTCTGCCTTATTCTACTCCCTTCTTCTTTCCCCTATTTCTGCCTCTCTCTTCCTCTCCCTCTCCCCCTCCCCGCTGTATTTCGGACTTTTGCATTTGCATAGAGTTTTTGCTTTGAATAGTTTGAAAGATTTGTGATTCGAAGGGGTGAAGGGTAATAAAAGGAGGGGTCTATGCGGGGGAGGGGGAGGTTAGACTTGTGTAGGGTTATGTTAGGCGGTTGTCCACACTTGTTGCTAGCTGTGTGAGGAGTATAAGTGGTGCTGAAGTCTTGCTTCTGCCAGCATCAGGTCTCCTGTCAGAACTCCCGAAGACTCTGAAGCATAAGTAAATGGGTGAGGATGGGGAACTGAGTAAGAATAACCTGTCATTACTTTAGGTACTTTCTTTCCCGAAGGCGAAAAGAGAGAAGGGAAAGATATAACCTCTATTTCTTTTTTTGGAATAGCTTCCTTTAAGCTTATACCAAGCAAAGTTACAAACTCACTGATTTCCCATATTTGAATTTGGGGAAAAAAGATTATTTTTTGTTTTTATCTGGGATTTCACCAAAATTTCTACATACTTATCTATTAGAACAGACACCTCGTTTGCTTTTGGCAATTGAAAAAAAAAAGTTTTAATTGCTTGAGGGAAGTAGATTTCTTTGAATTTTAAAAAGAAAAATTTGGACTTCTTCCAAAAGTAAATTGCTTGCCTATTACAGGTACATAAGGAAAGATGGGATGATCTTTTGAGGAGCAAGTACTTTTCTAAGGTTCCCAGATTCTTCAGGTTAGAACACTGTTTGAAGGGAGTGTCTATGTTTATGCAAATTGGATGTAAGGTGGGGTTTGAGGTTTCTTGAGTACAGTATGTGGGGATAAAGACTTAATTCTGTTCTGTTTTTCCCAATTATTGCTTGTGTATTATTTGTCACCCAAGTCTGTCAATAGAGCTTATTTGTCTGTCTATCTAATCAAAACTTAGCAATATTGTAATGTTTTTCTTTGAGGGCAGTGACTCTGAAAAGAATCTTTAGTTAGGAAGTCTGAGCTTTGAATTTCCTTAATTATATAAGATTAAATGCATTTTTGTTATATTCAATTGTATAATCAGTTATTTTTCAAAAAGTAATAATATGGTTTTAATCATAGACATTATTGCATCTGAATATATTTTGGGGGGAGAATTACACATACATATGCATATATTTGTTTATCTATCTGGATACATTGAGGTGTCCTCAGAAAATTTCCTTTTTAATTTTGTAGTAGGTGAAAGAAACATTATATATTGGCTTACAGCTGTGATAGAGATTTTATCTTTTTTTTTCTTGAGAAATATATGAGGGGTATGACTTCTACTCAATGAAGAGACCATTTTTTTCATCACCTATCACATTATAGTTGTGCTTAAATCCAGAGCTTTAAATAGCTTTGTATACAAAGCTTTTTGCTTAAGTGCTACTGTAGATTTTTTTTTTTTATGAAATGGAACTGTGGTTGGTGGTCATACCATTTAACTCACAGAGGATAATCTGGAAGAGGAAATTAGACATGTAATATATGACATCTTGATTTCATTCCTTACTACATATTAATACTTAAGTTTTCAGTTGTGTATAAACTCTGTGTGAATAGAATAACTAATATGTATCTTGTATCATCAACATTAATGAGTGTATCTTTGGTTGTACAATATAGTAAATTAATTTACTAAAGTATCAAAATATTCAATTTAATAATTCATTCTATGACTATGTACTTAGAGAACTTGATACTATGGTATTTTCTGTTTTGATTCATAAATATACTTCCAATCCATTTCATATATGTATGTATATATATATATACATATATATATATATATATATGTACACACACACATACATACTTCCAATCCATTTCCATCTAACAATCAACAAACATTTATTAAGTGGTTATTGTGTGCAAAGTATTGTTCTTGTAAATATAGTAAGTCAAAAGTATTTTGATTAAAAATTTTAGTGGAATATTGCCATTCCAGTGGTTTGTGGAGATAGAAATAATCAAATACCCTTTAGTAGATGATTGATTTTCTTCTCCCCTCCCCCATCATGGTAGGGTTCTAGTGTATCTCTTTTATTTTCTAAAAGGAAATCCATTAATGATATTTTTAAATAACTGAGATAAATAATAAATGGCTTCATAGTCACAGCAAAGTGTATGAGAATTTGTGAGAGGAAATATAAATATACCCTAATGGAGCAATTATCTTTTTACAGAGCATGGAAGGTACAAGAATACAAGGATATGAAGTAAAATTTAAATTTTATTTTATTTTTCTGCATGATTAATCATTATTCAAATATATGTTTATTATATCTAGGATTGTGTCCCTGTAAGTACCAGTGAGTTTTCTTCCTTTCTTTTTTTTTTTTTTTTTTAACATGCCTCAATTTAAAAGAATGAAAGAAAAAAATTTATTTTGAGGTCTCATTGGACAATAGGAAAAAAAGTTTATATGATGCAAAGAAGATTCAGTGATATGTAATTAATGCTAAATTTCTATGTGTAAACCTGTTGGTATCTTAAGGACCTGTATAAAAATAATCCTTACTTTAAAGGGCAAAATAACAAAGTATTTCTTATATTGTTCTGGCTATTCTGATTGTAAGCTGCTTGACAACAGAAGCTATGAGTTTTTTTTTTTTAATCTTTTTTTATCCATTTCAAGTATATAGGATTAAAAAAAATCCAATAATCTCAATTTATTGTCTAGCATGGAATAAAGCTATAAAAAAGAGCTTGTGAATAATAAGACTATAAATTTGGAATTTTAAAAGTGTATTCTTCACAAATTCTCATCTTGTTCAAGTTTCCAGGTCTATTTCTTCTCTCTTCTCTCATATCATATGACATCATGAGAGTAAAGATCCCAATCCTTTCTCTGGGCAGGTATCCATATCAAAGCTATTGGTTCTGAGGTTTTAGGAGGTGATATCTGGTCTGAATATTAGAGCTCAGCTACCTTCTATCAGGAAAGCAAGGAGAGTTGTAAGTTATGCTGGCCCCTTAAAAAGAAAGAAAGACACTTACCCAACCAGAACACTCTAAGCCAACTCCAATTTAACATTCCTTCTCTGTTATTACTAGTGGCGGCACCTGACTTGCTGGATCCTAAATCTGCCACTCAGAACTCCAAACCGAGGCTCTCGTTTTCTACCAAACCCACAGTACTTTCTTCCCGGGTGGAGAGTGATACAACTATTAATGTTATGAAATGGAAGACAGTCTCCACGATTTTTCTGGTGGTTGTCGTCTATCTGATCATTGGAGCCACTGTGTTCAAAGCTCTGGAGCAACCTCATGAGATTTCACGAAGGACCACCATTGTGATTCAGAAGCAGACATTCATATCTCAACATTCTTGTGTCAATGCAACCGAATTGGACGAACTCATCCAGGTAACCTGTATGTAAAGAACTGCTGCTTTTGCATTCTCTGATGAGAGAGGAAAAGGATAATTTAGGCTTTAATGCAACAGTGGCCCTCTACTATTCATTCCCCATCATACATATCTCCTTTCTTTCTCTCCTTTTCTGTTCTCTTCCACTTGTTATCTTTTTTCCTCCCCTTTCTTTTCTTTTTCTTTTCCCCTTACCTATATCATAAACCTGCCAAGTGAACTAGGAGAGCAACAAGGTGGTTATTTGAAATCAGAAGCAAAAGGGAGGTGATACAGTTATGAGGGGCTCTTCATAGCCAACAAGTTGTGTCTCATTCCATTTGCTCTAATCAGTGCACATTTATCATAACTTTCTTGGTATGAGAATCCAGGGGGTACTGATTAAGCTGCCATTCAGCAGAGTTAAAAGCAATTTACTAGATCCCAGAAGAATGAGCTTATTGATTCATCCTGACTTAGTTTAACTTAGTTTCCAAAATAGGAAGAAAGAAAAGATCTAGAAAATTCACTTCAATTACACAAATATTTAGTAAGTATCTACTGTATTCGGAATACTGGGGTGAGCCTTGAGATAAAAGTACAAGTAGATTCATTATTCCATTCTCTGAAGGGGGTGTATGATTTGCTCCTTTACTCCTTTTAAGTTGTCTTTATATTGATCAAAAGGAGGATCTTAGCACTTTCCCAGAATGAGAGAAATGACTCATCATTCAAAATAAATTATATTTATATTTATCTTATAAATCCTAATTTCTATATTGCTTTAAGTCAAATTGGAAGTAAAACTAATTGTTTACAATCTATCAGATAATTTTCTTCACTTTCTTTCTCAAAAACTATGTTATTCAGATTTAATCAAATGAACTCCTTGGAGCAGGGAATTATTTCTAAACAAGTTCAAGTTCTAGGAACCTTCTTATAGTATTGCCATCATCTTTTACCTTACAGGCTTTCCATCAGCCTTTCTCTGTCTTTCTACACTATATTTGTCCTAAAAATCAGATGTTTAAATGCAATAACCTTGTTCAAATCCCTGATCCATAGTACAACTCACTCTGGATCCTTCTCACTGAATCACAAAGCTCTTTTTCACTTATCCTTGACTCATTTATAGCTCTTCTTCTAATGACATATCCTCTTCCCTTCCATATTTTGCTCACTTGGTGTCCTTTGTCAAATAGGATAGATTATACAATTTTAGGTGGTGCTGGAGCCATTTTTAAGAGGCAAGATATCTGGGCAATTCAGAGCTACATAAATGTATTTAAGGCCCACCAAACAACCTAGAAGTCATATGATACCTTGGTGCAATGTGCCAGAGATTATTGACTATTTTGGCCTCATTTAAAAAAAAAATAGTTGAAGATTACTTTAATTAAGCATGGCTCTTTTTATTGATTTTCATGGATGGACAATCAGATTAACCTTATTGATTTCTACTGCAAATTTACTTGTGTTTGTCCATTTGCTGAAAATTGCTTTCTTTCAATAACTTTCTTATTTTTTGTCAAGGAAAATTGTGATAATTGGGATTGTCTGTTAAGTGTCTAAGTGTGATAACATTAGTGATCACATCCAATGTTTCAAGAAGTTTTCTTTTCCCTACAGAAGAATCACTGTCAGTGACATATTAGGGAGGAAATGGAATTTGAATCCAGGTATTTGACTCTAAAACAGGTATTAGGAATTATGAAAGAACAGGAGGGGGAATGGTGGTAAATAAAAAGAGATCCTATTAAGAAATCTATTTGTAAATGCTATTTGCAATTGTCTACTGTCAACTAGTCTAATGACTCTCATCAGAATATATCAGGTTATATTTCTTACATATGTTGTAAGATATAAGGCATCAAATATTTCTTGCCTATTCAGAAGTGTTATAACCTGAATTAATATTGTTATTGAGGCAGCTGGGTAACACAGTAGATAGTCTGCTGTATCTGGAATTAAGAAGAACTGAGATCAAATCGATATATGTCTTAAAGATGTAATCCTAGACAGTTACTTAACATTTGCCTACCTCAATTTCCTTATCTGTCAAATGGGGATAATAATAGCATCTATCTTTCAGGGCTGTTGTGAGGAGCAAATGAGATAATATTTGTAAAGTGCTTCAAAAACATTAAAATGTTATGTTTACACTAGGTATTGTTATTGTTGTTTCTAGATCCCAGCATTTTAGTGAAAGTTGCCTTTTTGAACATCCTAATTCAGAATTTATTTTTAGATATGCATTCGATCCAATGTTATTTTGTCTGGGATTCAATGTTTTCATTTGCAAAATGAGAGCATTTGATTAGTTGGATCCTAAGCATCCTTCAATTCTATATCTATGTTCACATATCTTTTGTTGTTGTTGTTGTTGTTGAGGCAAGGTCACATAGCTAGAAAGTGTTAAGTGTCTAAGACCAAATTTGAACTCAGGTCCTCCTGACTTCAGGGCTGGCTCTTTATCCACTGCCCCACCTATCTGCCCCAATGTGTTATCTTAAAAGGGTAACATGTTATTCTAAGTGTTACTTTTTTTTTTTAATTTTTTTTTAATTTTCAAAATATGTATATGTAATTTTCAACATTCACTCTTGCAAAATCTTGTGTTCCAATTTATTTTTCCCTCCTTGCCCCCTAATTCCTACCCCTTCTAAGAGTTACTTTTTTAGTTGACATTTGATGCTGGATCATGAAATTGAGAATCGGGATTTTTCTCCATTTTACAGTTGAAAAATATAAGGCTCAGAGAGACTGAATGGCTTTCTTGTGGTCATACTAATAGTAAGTGGTTGAGGGAGGATTTGAGAATTTCAGATCCAGGGCTTATTAGACTACTTTCTATTGATACTAGTGTTTGTTTGTTTGTTTGTTTGTTTTGTTTCGTTTTGTTTTTTGTTACTAAGTTAGTTGTTTTTGAAAGGAACACCCTGAAAGAATGGCGATGGACAGGAAAGCTATGATAAAGCATGGCATCAAGAAAAGTTTATACTATGATTTTTTTATACCAGCATGAAAATACCCAGGTGGGGTAGCTCAATTCATTGTGGGAGAGAAGAGTAGGAAAAATGACCCTTAATTTCCAAGAAAGCAGCATCATAACAATGGTTTTTTGGAGGAAGGGAATTGAAAGAGAAAAGAGAGTACTCAAAAATATCTTTTCTAACTCATATCTCTCTCTCTCACCAACTAAATTATAATCTATCCTTTCTACTTTTTTCTTTCTTTCTTTTTATTTTTAAATATTTTTTCTAGTTACTTTCTTCCCCATCTCCTCCCCCATATCGCAGAATAACTGTCTCAGACTGTTTTATAGCTCAGATACAAATGATAGTCTCAGATTATTCCATTGCTTCCTGATTTTAATGACAAAAATATTAAAGAGTATTTAACTTTTTCTTATTTGAATTCACATAACTCTGGGAATTTAAAAAAACATTTTTATGTTGTGATAATGCTACTTTATGCAGTGATAATAATATTTATATTGGTATTGGTGAAGGGGAAGGACACTGTATTATGACAGCTAGTTGGTACAGTCAATAGAAAGCAAAGCTTCCAGTTAGGAAGACCTGAATTCAGGTTCAAACCTGACACATGTGGGAAAGTGATTTAATCTCTCTGTACCCCAAACAACTCTCCAAAATGATAGGATTCAGAGTAGATGTTGATTTGCATTGGGAGATGGAGTTGCCTCCACTGGTAAAATTATAGGTCTGATTTTTGTACCTCTACTCCTTCCCTCAAATAAGTGAGGGTATTATTATAAGCTAAAAAAGGAAAGCAGCTTGTTAAAGACAGAATGCTTGGTTCATACAGGCATATGAGCATTAATTAATGAATATTGGTAAATTGCTTTGGAGAGGATAAAGGACATCAGGCTACTATGTGTCATCAAGTATCACTCAAACTGATGTAATAAAGGATTCACTAAAGAATATTAACTCAAAGTAATGGATAGGAGAGTATCGTTGGATGCTTTAATCATAAGTTGAGAGAGACTGAGGGGAATTATTATGATTATTCATTGTAATACTCTTTGCAAATAGTCTATGACTAAGTATTTGTTGAGTCTAAACTAAAATGAAATACACATGATTTTAATTTAATTATAAGTCACAGACCCTAGGTAAATAAAAATTCATGGAATGAAATTGATAATAAATAATTAGGATATAAATTGATCTACTGTAATATTGTCAACAAAAGTAAAAATAATATCTAATATTATTATTAATAATAAGTACCTTGCACTTTTATAGACTGTCTTTATGACTTTTAAAAATGCTTTCACACACTTTATCTCATTTGATCTTTGCCTCAATATCATGAGGTAAGCAGGACAGCATTATTATCTTCATTTTACAGGTGTGAAACAGAAAGGTTACATGATTTGCTCAAGATTGTACACTTAGCAATCCTTTTCTCACTCTCACTTCCGTCATCTACCATCCCCCAGGATACTTTCCTACCTTTGTCAATTATTTCCTAACTCACATTCTTCCATTCTTTCTCCTGGATCCACTGCTATCATCTTCAGTGATGTAAATATACTTTGGTGATTCTTCAAATATTTGAATCTGTCAGAATTTCTTAACATTGTCAGCTCTGATGACCTCTCATCGAATAGCTTCAAAACTCTGGACTATAAAATTTTATGTTTTGACCATAATTTGTTGTTCTTCCATGTTTCCTTTTTACTTGTATGTATTGAAGAGATACCAGTGGGACCATTGTCTCCTTAAATCCTTCCCCTTTTCCTAATGAATCACTCTTACGCTGGCATCATTTGCTACGTTACTCAGGCTAAACCATCAGTCATTTAAAATTTTCCCCCATTATTCTCTGCCGATAATTTAAAATATCATCTCTGTGAAGATGATTCCCAAAATTTTCCTTAGTTGGACACCTTTCTAGTATCTAAATTCAACAAGTGAAAATTTGAATTCATAATCATCCTTTTTCAGAACCTATCTCAGCTTGCCAACTTTCCTTTTCTGTTTGTAAACCTTTATTCTCTCATTTCCCAGACCTGAAGCCGTCATGTCATCTTTGACTCCTGTCTTCATCACTATCATCCTCAAATGTTACTAAAGTTACTAAATGCTTTCTATTCTTTTTTCATGCCACCTTGTCAATCTGTGCCCTTTTTTACACTCATTCTGCCATTATTATTGGTGCTGGTTCTGATCATGTCTCACTTGGATTGCTGTGGAGATCCTTCTGATCTCCCTGACACTAGATTCTCCTTTCTCCATTGTTTCTTTCCCTAGCTGCCAAAAATAATATTCTGATGCATAGATGATGTCTTCTTTCAAAATGTTTAGAGAATCTGATAAAGAAGTAAAATAGCAAGTACTTCACAGAATATATTAATTTTTTATATAATAAATTTTCCTTTTTCTTTCTCAAATTCCATTGGAAAAAATGTATCTCTTGTGATAAATATATGTAGTAAAGCAAAATATTTCCCACATTGTTCAACTCATACACAAAAAAACCCCTCTGCTAAATACCAGACAAATAGTCATTTAATCTTTGCTTGAAGGCCTCCATTGAGAGGGAACTGAACAACTACCTAGACAACACATTTGTTAGGGATTTCCTTGCAAAAAGTCTAAATGTATTTCTTCAAAATACTTGCCTCTATCTTCACTCCTGATTTTTCTTCTGGGGCCAAGCTGAACTAACTTAAATCCTAAATCATATGACAATCCTTCAAATACTCCCATAATAAATGTTTTTTTTTTTCAGATTGTAATCGATATTTAAGACCCTCCATAATCTGACAACTATTTGCTGCCTTAATGTAGTCACTTCCCAGTGTCATGACCTTTTCTCTCTCCATTCTCTTCCATGTCATTGTTATGACTTGTGTCAGCGAGTCAGATAAGTTCCAAATTCATATTTCTCTTATTTGCTTCTCTCCTAAACATAGATTTTTTTAAATTTTGTTTTTTATTTATTTTTATAATTATAACATTTTCTTTGACAGTACATATGCATAGGTAATTTTTTTTACAACATTATCCCTTGTACTCCCTTCTGTTCCAAGTTTTTCCCCTCCTTCCCTCCACCCCCTCCCCTAGATGGCAGCCATTCCCATACATATTAAATATCTTATAGTATATCCTAGGTACAATATATATGTGCAGAACCGAATTTTGTTGTTGTTGTTGTTGCAAAGGAAGGATTGTATTCGCAAGGTAAAAATAATCTGGGAAGAGAAACAAAACAAAACAAAACAAAACAAAAAAACAATGCTCACAGTTTACACTCATTTCCCAGTGTTCCTTTTCTGGATGTAGCTGATTCTGTCCATCATTGATCAATTGGAATTGGATTAGCTCTTCTCTATGTTGAAGATATCCACTTCCATCAGAATACATCCTCATACAGTATCATTGCTGAAGTGTATGATGATCCCCTAGTTCTGCTCGTTTCATTCAGCATCAGTTGAAGTCTCTCCAAGCCTCTCTGTATTCCTCCTGTTGATCATTTCTTACAGAACAATAATATTCCATAACATTCATATACCATAATTTACCCAACCATTCTCCAATTGATGGACATCCATTCATTTTCCAGTTTCTAGCCACTAAGGAAAGGGCTGCCACAAACATTTTGGCACATACAGGTCCCTTTCCCTTCTTTAGTATTTCCTTGGGATATAAGCCCAGTAGTAGCACTGCTGGGTCAAAGGGTATGCACATTTTGATAACTTTTTGGGCATAATTCCAGATTGCTCTCCAGAATGGTTGGATTCTTTCACAACTCCACCAACAATGCATCAGTATCCCAGTTTTCCCACATCCCCTCCAACATTCATCATTATTTTTTCCTGTCATCTTAGCCAATCTGACAGGTGTGTAATGATATCTCAGAGTTGTCTTAATTTGCATTTCTCTGATCAATAGTGATTTGGAACACTCTTTCATATGAGTGGAAATAGTTTTAATTTCATCATCTGAAAATTGTCTGTTCATACCCTTTGACCATTTATCAATTGGAGAATGGCTTGATTTCTTATAAATTAAAGTAAATTCTCTGTATATTTTGGAGATGAGACCTTTATCAGAACCTTTAACTGTAAAAATGTTTTCCCAATTTGTTACTTCCCTTCTAATCTTGTTAGCATTAGTTTTGTTTGTGCAGAAACTTTTTAATTTGGTGTAATCAAAATTTTCTATTTTGTGATCAATAATGATCTCTAGTCCTTCTTTGGTCATAAATTCCTTCCTCCTCCACAAGTCTGAGAGGTAAACTATCCTATGTTCTTTTAATTTATTTATGATCTCGTTCTTTATACCTAAATCATGGACCCATTTTGATCTTATCTTGGTATATGGTGTAAAATGTGGGTCCATGCCTAGTTTCTGCCATACTAATTTCCAGTTTTCCCAGCAGTTTTTGTCAAATAATGAATTCTTATCCCAAAAGTTGGGATCTTTGGGTTTGTCAAACACTAGATTGCTATTTTTATTCACTATCTTGCCCTGTGAACCTAACCTATGCCACTGATCAACTAGTCTATTTCTTAGCCAATACCAAATGGTTTTGGTGACTGTTGCTTTATAATATAGTTCTAGATCAGGTAAAGCTAGACCACCTTCATTTACTTTTTTTTTTTTCATTACTTCCCTTGAAATTCTCGACCTTTTGTTGTTCCATATGAATTCTGTTGTTATTTTTTCTAGGTCATTAAAATAGTTTCTTGGGAGTCTGATTGGTATAGCACTAAATAAATAGATTAGTTTAAAGAATATTGTCATCTTAATTATATTCGCTCGGCCTATCCAAGAGCATTGAATGTCTTTCCAATTATTTAAATCTGACTTTATTTTTGTGGCAAGTGTTTTGTAATTTTGTTCATATAATTCCTGACTTTCCTCTGGTAGATATATTCCCAAATATTTTATACTATCAACCGTTATTTTGAATGGAATTTCTCTTTGTATCTCTTGCTCTTGGATTGTGTTGGTAATGTATAAAAATGCTGAGGATTTATGTGATTTTATTTTTTATCCTGCAACTTTGCTAAAATTCTGAATTATTTCTAATAGCTTTTTAGCAGAGTCTTTGGGGTTCTCTAAGTATACCATCATGTCATCTGCAAAGAGTGATAATTTGATTTCCTCATTTCCTACCCTAATTCCTTGAATCTCTTTCTCCGCTCTTATTGCTGAGGCTAGATAAACATAGATTTCAATGAATATATGTGTATTATATGTCCTTCTGTTCAAAGTGCTGGAAGTACAAAGAAAAAAAATAGTCCTTATCTCCAAGTGCTTACATTCTAATATAATAATAAACCCATTCAAATATATGACTGTGAATAGGAAACTTTATATTTATAATAAAATAAATGAATTAATGGACTAATATGGTAAAATAATATAGTAAGGGATTAAGTGACTTTTCCATAGTCATACAGTCAGTGTGTCAGATGTGGAATTAGAATTCAAAGTCTTCCTGAGAGTGGTTTTCTGCCTGCTATAATAGATTGCTTTTGAAAATTGCTCTTGTGTGATAGAAAAGGCCTTCACAAGTTACAAATAGATATGACTTGACACTGTGGGACAAAATGCTAAATACTTAGGTTTCTAACCACTGTGCATGTGAGTGAAATCTCAGCATTGTGATATTCTAATCAGAGACATGTCTCTTTTCCCTATATTTTATTTCTTGTTTTTAAAGAAATTCTCTGTATCTATATATTCCTTCCCTTCCCATGGTAACTCAGCTTATTTTCTTTTTCTTTTTTAGTACCCTTTAGTGTAGAAACTTCAAATCTATTTAAAATTGTGCTATCTCTTTCATGACTACCCTAATTTTCTTCTCAGATAGCTTTCAAAATTAGTGGGCATAGTTTCCCTCTACTGAAACTATTGTGCCTTCCCAATTGAGTTATATTTGCTTATGTATTCAAATGATCTTACATTTCATGTTATAATCGTATCCCATTACTCTTTATACTGTTTCTCAGGCAGTTCACTTTCATTTAGAATCTGCAATTATGTGAGTTGACTTCAGCTTTCATTCTTCAGTATTAACCAATCTGTTCAATGGGCATAATGATACTAAATCCAAAACAATGTTACAAGGCTTTATTATTAACTGACAAGTGACAAACATTTGCTTGCTCTTGAGTTGAAAAATTGTTGTTGTTGTTGTACCAAACAAGGGCACCAAAGGAATCAACAATTGCTAGATAACTTCTAGAGGTTTAAAATGTTTTTTTGATTCTGTAAAAGTGAAGCTGGAATTGGGAAATAAGTAAATCTTAGGAATTAGAGAACTGGGAAAACTGAGAAAGGTCTTTTTAGAAGTCACTGAAGCCCAAGCAAATTACAACACAGTTCATTCCAGGGAAAGACTTTAATTGTTTCTTACATTTCGCAAATTTTAGGATTCCAACAGGGTTTTTAGTGTTTTGTAGTTGTCAAATTTCTATTTTTTAACTCTTCTAGTTACATCTTTCTACTCCTTTAACTTTTGCTGGAGTCTGTATTTGAAAGATTATGAATTTAGACCTGCCTTTGAAAATGTAATTTTTTTTTTGTTGAATGAAAATGACTTTTACTTTAATTATTTTAAAATAGGTTATATTCCAGTGCATTAACTGGGAAATGTTGTATCTAATCTTCACACTGTCTAAAATGAATTTCTCCAATAAGAGAAGCACTTTGTTCCAATGAGATAGAAAAGCCCATTGCAGTGAGACTTTTGAGTACAGAAACAAGAGAAATTAAGAAACTAAAGCATAGAATAATTCACAGGGTAAGACAATGTTAGATGATGTTTAGTTATCTCTTAGGCACAGAGGGAACTTGGCAGCTGAAATTTTGATGTTCATTTTGACATATGGAATCTGTATGTTCTGTCATTTTCATGTAGATCAGGCTTGTACTAGAATGATTTACAAGCCCAGTTCTGCTTACCTATTTGATATTAGTTCATCTTCATGTATTTTGATTTTCAGTTTTTGAAGTCTTTTTTCAATTTTTGTATATTTCAGTCCCTTTGAAGTACAGGACTTGTTTAGAATGGATTTTTTTCTGTTTAAATTAAACTCAATTCAGTGGGCATTTCTTAAGTATGTGCTTTGTGCAGAAAACTATAGCAATCACTGGTGATAGAGAGATATAAAAGTTGGTATAATGCAGTCTCTACCCTCTTTGGACTTGACAGATTATAATTTAGCAAATATATATACTAAAATAATTATATTACAAAATAGGCCATAGTAAGTGTATGTAAGTAGTAATATTTGAAGCAGAGATCATGGAATTTAGCCTGAGAAGGGACTTTCAAGACTTGGTAATTCCATCCCTCCATTTTACCACAGAGAAAGCAATGGCCCAGAAAAATACAATAATTTGTCTAAAATCCATAAATATCAATTCTGGGTTACCAGGATTCAAACCCAGGGCTTCTAATTCCTGTCCTACAGTTATTCTGTCTTCTCTTGTGATTGAGAGAAAACTCACTTTTTTGAAACTACCATAATTAGTATTTTCAGATTCTCAAGAAAGACAAAGCAAAGTAGAAGAGACAATATGCATTATTTTATTGCTTTTAGGTCTACTCACTGCATGTTTTCCTTTATGACTTAAACACTGAGGAAGATTTTTTAAAAATTATTTTATTATTTTAGATAAGTAAATTTGTTCCTATTTTCCATGCCAAATACATAGAAATTAACGTGTCTGAAGAGTTTTTGAGTTTTCTTGTTGCTATTTATCTGTCTAGATTGTACTGGATATTGATAATGATTTCTCAATGAAAATTGCCTTTACTACTATTCAATAGGACCTCTACTCTGTTTTAAGTTATTTTCCTACAGGAAAAATAAATTTTATGATATGTGATAAATTATATTTAATTTATTATAATTTAATTAAATTGCAAATTAATAAATAAGTTCATTTGATTGCATTTTAAAGAAAACATTATTTCTGGGACATATTTTGTTAGTTTATATATTTTCCATTGTAAAAACAAATATTCTGTGAATTACAGGGGAATAGGTCCTTTCTTCCCTTATTGGATTTTATATTTATATATATATAATATATATATATATATATATATATATATAGATAGATAGATAGATAGATAGATATAGATAGATAGATATAGATAGATATAGATATATAGATATAGATATAGATATAGATATAGATATAGATATAGATATAGATATAGATATAGATATAGATATAGATATAAATGTGAGTAATCCTACTTACCTACTTCATAAAATTGTAGGGGGATAGAGTATCTCCTGAGAAAATTGGCATAACTGAAGATTGACATGAACTTTTGATGATTCAATGCTTAGCATAATGCCTGGCACATAGAAGATACAATAAAATTTTATTGATTTGGAATAAAATGTTATTATAAAAAGGAAGTTGGAAATTATCTTTAGGAATATGAAGACATGAATGATCAAGGGAAACAGAGAGTGTTTTATTCATTATTTTCCATTGAAAAGAGTAAGTTTTGAAGAGAAAATATGAGATAACTTAGGAACTGGTAAATAATGTAATATTGGAAAATAGAATTTTGCTTTCCAGACTGTCTTAAAAGATTCAGGTGTTATAGACTTTGGCCAGGTATAGAATGCATGTAATGAGTATCAGCAAGAATGTATTTGTTTAGAGACTTACCTTAGTCTTACCTGATCAAGGAATATTTAAATAGGAAATAGAAAGGGAAATCAAATATTATTTACTTATAGTCAATGATAAATGTTTAATAAATGACAAAAAAGGATGACAACACATTTTTGAGTTTAATCTGTACTATTAACATTTTCTCCATAATTTTTAAATTCTAGAAATTGACAAAACAGCGAATCAAAACTTGATTTTTATAGGATTCATCCATCAGTTTCCAAGATGTAAATTCTCAGGTTGGCTATTATAATGTTCTTGAATTGTGAGGGTCTGGTCATCTGCTCAATTATAATCCTTCTCTGGGAGGAGATCTGTAAAATCTTTTCCTCTGTGCACAGGTTTCTTGGGAGCTCTGAATTTCCTCCAACTCTTGTCCTTTCTCAAATCAGACTGGTCTCCTTTCAGCCTGCCTGGCGTCAAGACTTTATCCCAGAGCCGATTCTCTCAGACCCAATGCTGCCCTTCTTTTATCCTCCCAGAGAATGGGCGTGGGATAACGCAAGGGCTTCTGGGAAACATTACTTCAACCAATGAGCTTGCTCCTCCTAGAATTCCTAAGGTGTAAACTCCCTTTAAAGGCCTGAACCAAAGGTCTGAGCCAGAGAACTGTCAAGTCAACCTGAATTCTCACCTTGTCACTGTCCAGACAACCTGAGTTCTCACCTGGTAATCCTAACAGGTTATTTAACAATTACCTTGCATGAGCCAGTCTGAGCTGACTCTACCACACTTCTGAATATAGCAATAAGAGTATACAACAAAGAGAAACTTACATCACAAGAGAAATAATAGAAATAGAAGTACTTAATTATTTATAGAAGTCATTTATGGGTAAGAAGTAATGGGCTTAGATTTCTATCTACTAAAGCGTGGAATATGTAAGATTTTTAAAAAGAGCCATGGATCTTATTATGACACACCATATGTAACCTCAGAAACATTGGGGATATTCTTCTATATGATATAGAAGAATAATCTTTCTTTGAAATAAACATATTGTATAGTAGGAGTAGCGTGGGGGAAGACATTTACCAGTGGCATGAACATATGAATTTGAAAGGAAAAGCTTGGCAAACGCTTTTGAATAAGGAAAGGAAGGAAAGCAATATCCTAATGGACATATTCTATAAGACAATGAAAAAAAATAAGGGGTGAATTCCAAATGCATGTCAATAAAACAAGGATATAATTATGATTGGAGAATATTTCAACTATTTGTACCTCTGCTGAAAGTCTATCTCTACTATAAATAGAAGAATTGATTAAATACTGACTTTCCTTTCTGATAATTGCATCTTCGTGAAGGTGAAGGAAGTGATGATGTGAATTGCATTTGGGAGTGCCATAAAAATATACATGTATCAATGTAGGCATACATATCTACTTACACATATACACACAGTCATATAAAGACATTTTTATGTAGATATAGTTCTTAGATTATCTTTCTTTGTTTATATAAGTTATATATAATACCAGTTATATATAATATCAGTTCTATATATGCTTTATAGAAACATTGAAAAACCTCCATTTTTACCATATGTTTTAATCCAGCCAAAGAAATCTATGAATATTCTTGGAATGATGTGATTATTTCTGAAGACATTATATCTATTGTTTTGCTTTTAATTAGATAATATTTGTATTTGTCTGCCATTATTTTGTAATGTTTTAAAAATAAGTTTGCATTCTAAACCAGCTTCTTTTAGCTACCATGTTTTTCTTATTGACAAAAATGTCAAATGTTTCTTGGCTAAGGCAGTTTCTGTGTACTTTTGGTCTTTATACTGGGACATCTACTTTATATATTGTATTTGTAATGAGACTTTGATAAATGCATAATCTTTATCTTTTCCATTTCCTATTTTTGTCATTGATGGTTTTATGGTAATACACATATATTTGGTATCAAGATTTAAGAATAAAATGTGGTACTCATATGCAGCATTTTATAATCCTTTCTTCTAATTTTCTAGTCACATTTTCCTTTGATCTTGTCAATTAATAGAATGGTTTCATTGAAATGACACACACCAATAATTAGTGATTTACTGAATTTAATTTTTTTCTGATATTTGTTATTTGACATGTTTAATATCTTCTGGTTCTCTTTGGAAGAAAGAATTCATAATATAAAAGCTTCTTCTAGGTGACTTTGGAATTTTCAATTTATCAAAATTGAACTATAAGGCTCATTTTATAGTCTTGTATTCATCTTTTGTTACTTTCTCTCACTTCCTCTATATCCATCAGTTTGGACACCAATCCTTTTATTCTTGAGCTGAATCAATTATGCTTAGATTTTCATTCTTGACTATAGCAATTTAATTTCTACATTAGTTTTGGATCATCTTAGACTGTGTATGTTATCTATGAACTCTAAAATCTATCCTCTGAAGGATTAGGATATCTATCAGACTATGTTCAACATTTCCACCATAATTTATCTAAAATTTTAAACTGTCATGGTCATTCTTTCATCTCTGGAGATTCTTGATCCAGCTTATAACCAAAATTGCAGGGGGCGGGAGAATATGAATTGTAACACAACAAAGATTTATTAGTGGTTTTACGAATAGAGGGAGAACCAAGAGAGTATAGTTCATGAAGACTCAGAGAAAAGAGGATAGAAGAGGGGATATACAGGGAGAGTTGACAATAGTGTTGGATACTCCAGAAAGACTAAGAAAGACAAAGACAAAAAAAAGAGTTGGATCGAGAAATTGAGATATTACTGATGCTTTGAATAGAGGCTTATCAGTTGAACAATGATATTGGAAGTTGGATTTCAAAGTATTGAGGACTGAGAGGATGTAGAGGCAACACATGTATATAGTTTTTTCCACCTGAGTTTGGTTATGAAAGAGAAGAGGGATATAGAATGATAATTTGAAGAAATTCTAGAACTAGGTGGGCATTTTTTATTTCAAGGATTGAGGGACATATGAGTGTGTTTGAAAATATTAGTGAAAAAGCCAATAGATAGGGGAAGAAAAGATTAGAGAGAGAGAGAGAGACTGGGACAACTGCAGGGGCAACATGCTAAAGGGGACTAGAAGGACTAGAATAAAAGGGACAAATGGAGTTGCTAACCTTGATGAGAAAGGTCTTCTGTTTATTAGAGAATGGAGTAAGGAGGAGAGATGGTAAATGATCTGAAGGAGTTATAGTCAGGGAGTAGAGGGAATTCATAAAAATGATCTCTATTTTTCTCAGCTTAAACAGCAAGAACATTTTGTGAGAATCTTTTTCATTACATTAAATAATAAAATAATTAATTATTTCACCCAAATTAAAACTTTATAAAATAGTTCTAATTTCTATTGGAGGGAAGAATATAGAATAGTGTAGTAGGTTTTAAGAGACAAGAAAAAGTTTCAAATAGCTTTTTGGGGAAAATGTAATAGTCAGCTAGAAGGAATAAAAGATTTATTCTGAATCAATTAAGAACCAGTTGAGAGAAAATGATGAGTGCACATTTTTAAATCCAGTGAGCATTTTAAAAAAGTGATTTTCCCAACTAAATATAAAAACAATTTTTAATATTTGTTTTTTTTAAGAATTTGAATTGCGAATTCTCTCCCTCCTTCACCTCTTCACTCATTGAAAAGAAAAGCAATTTGATATAAATTATACATGGGTAGTTATATAAAGCATATTTCCATATTCATCATGTTGTGAAACAAAACACAGTTGGGAAAAAACACAAGAAAAAGAAATTTGCTTCAATTTGCATTCAGGTTATTTTTTTCAGTGGGGTGAATAGTATTTTTCATCATAATTCTTTTGGAATTGTCTTGAATAATTGTATAGCTGAGAAGAGCTAACTCATTCATGGTTGATCATCATATAATATTGCTGTTACTGTGTACATTTCCTGATTCTGCTAACTTTACTTTGCATCAGTTTATGTAAGTCTTTCCAGGTTTTTTCTGAAATTATTCTGCTTGTCATTTTTAAAAGCATAGTAGCATTCCATCATAATTATACGTCACAATTTCATCAGCTTTTGCTCAATTGATAAACACCCCTTCAATTTTTAATTCTTTGCCCCCACAAAAACAGAGCTGATATACCAGCAATACAAATGATATGTACTGGTAAGCCAATCAATATAAATCTATCAACCAGTGGAATGTATGTTTCAGACCAAAACCCAGTCTAACTTTTACCCCCTTTACTTCCTTTTACTGGTTTCATTTTATGTGTATGAATATCTTTTTAGACAGGAAGGAAGTGCGATTTGCCATAGGTGCTACACCTCCTTAGGAATGGCTTTGGAGGGACACATTCTTAGATATGGTCTGGGAAATAGTGTAATTTTCATTTCATTAGAAAATTTCAAAATATCTTCCCCTTTTCCTGTTGTCCTTCGTTTTGATGTGCCTCAGTTTAATGAGTCCTTTAGCTTCTGCTGGGTCATAATTATGTTTAAGTGCATTGAGATCGGTAATCTACCATCTGAGGAAAAATATTTTGAAAGCTTTTGTTGATAGTGATGGCACTGTCTTGATTTTTCTCTCTATGAATGACTTAGGGAAGAGTTTAATTATGTAGTCATGTAGTAATTTATTGACAGTTATATTATGCTACTTGGCTTGAAAAATTGGGCAAGATATCCACATGGTCTTACTTTCTAAAGAATGGATTTAGGGAATAGAGAAATGCATATCTACTAACCTTTGTGTTCAAAGTATTTGGGAAAACCATTTTTGATATGTTTATTTCCATTTGTGTTTATCCTAGCTTCTTTGGAATATATTTTTGGGGAAAATGGTCACTAGAGGGATTTGGAAAAGGAGAAGGGAAAGAATAGGATAAGCAGTATAGAGAAGTTAAAAGGGTAGATGACAGGAACAAACCTAATGGTTTGGAAGCCATATATATTTCATTTATACTATAAATTTCTAACATTGAGCCAGGGAATTTGCACATTTTTATTAAAAAAATTGTAAGATTGCTCTTTGTCATCATTCTACTAAATAGCAGTTTGCCTGATGGCTAGTTCAAGGAACTTACACAGGTTCTGAAGTAGAGAGATGTCTTGAAGTGTGACTGGTTGCCATGTATCCACTCAGTCTCAGAAAAATAGTTAGATTTTTATGTGAAACCCACAGTCTGCATCTATGGGATGAAAGTAATAAAAATGAAAAGTAGCCCTTCTGCTGTGCTGAGATTTTTTAATGGCAGATGTCAACATGGTTGATAGAATCAATAGCTCTATTAAAACAACAACAACAACAACAACAACAATAAAAATGAATTGACCAAAAAAAAAAAGACCAATTTAAGGGTTATGTGTACACATAACTTCAGTGTTTGGGTTCAAGCCGTGATTTTGTAATTTTTATTATCCTTGAAAATATAGAAGCAGAATACTTTAGGATTATAGGATCATAGGATTTGCACACACAATCCATACCATTTAGACCTGAAAACTGATTTTTTTTTTTAGATCTCTTTAAAAGGCTTCTTTTCCATAGGAACATAGATTATCACCTTCAATTAGAATGTTATTTGGCCCATTATTTTTTAGTTAAAGGAATTCAATTTAAACATTCATTAATTGCCTACTGTGTAGGGCATTTTTCTAGTCAAATAGTAAAAAAAACATTTTTTTTTTTTTACTAAGCACTTACTTCATATCAACCACTGCTGGAATACAAAGAAAGACAAAAGAAATCTGTTCTCAAAGAGTTCACAGTTGAATGGAAACAACATGCAAACAATTATGTATCAATAATATATACACTCAGGATTAATTATAGATAATCTCAAAGGGAAGACACTGGTATAAAGTGGGAAGGAAAGGTAAAAATGCTTATTGCAAATAGGATTTTAGATGAGAATTGAAGAAATTAAGGGAATTCAGGGAGAATTCCAGGCATGGGAGACAATCAGTGAAAATGCATAGAAATAGAAGCATCTTGTTCAAGGAACAGCAAGGAAACCAATATCATTAGATCATAAATACATAAAAAAGAATAAAATAAAAGATGCTTGGAAAGATACAGAAATGAATGACAATCCTTAATATGTCCCCAAACTGTTATTAAAAATGAAAACAAGGGAAAGCTATTCATTCAACAAAAGAAACTCAAAATGTTCAATAGTAGGGTAATAAATAAATTGTGGCACATTAATGGAATAGAATAATTTAATACAATTAAAACTGTCAAATCTGAGTAATATAAAAATCTGGAATATGTTTATGAAATTAAATAATATGAAAAAAGAGACAGATAATCAGAGTACATAGTGTAACCATGTAAGTAGAATAGTAAATAGAAATTATGAACAAGATTTCTGATGAAGACTTGGCCAAGAATAAATGAAAAATTATATCATTTTAAGGATTAAAATTAATTTAAATATAAATTGTTGTGATGTAAGTTTAATTGGTCACATTGGTATTTGATATTCAAAATAAATACTTAAATTTTTAAATTTATTTTAACTTAAAATAAGGATTATTGTACATGAAATGCTCACCATTCTAATGGAGAATAGGGATCACACAAATGTATATTGTAGGTATGTGTATATATATAAAATACATATGTATAAAATGTGAATATATACTCAAAAATATTTATTTCTGCTAGATTATACCTTGTCATATATATATGTATGTAAATAATTTTGATGTGTTTGTTTCCTTTTTTCTTTTTCCAGTTTTCTTCTCCAATATATATTAATATAACCATATTAAATATTTATTATATAAGTCAATCAATAAGCATCGTTAATATAGAGAAAGGTGATAGAAAGAAAGAAAAGAGAGACAGAGAGAGAGAGAGAGAGAGAGAGAGAGAGAGAGAGAGAGAGAGAGAGAGAGAGAGAGAGAGAGAGAGAGAGAGAGAGAGAGAAGGAGGGAGGGAGGGAAGAAAAAAGAGAGGGAGGGAGGGAAGAAAAAAGAGAGGGAGGGAGAAAGAGAAGGAGGAAGGGAGGGAGGGAGGGAGAAGGGAGACAGAGAAGGAAGGGAAGAAGAAGGGATTGAATTTATGTCTGGATGAGAAAATTTCCTCTACTGGGACAAGTTTGTACTTACTCTGTAATTTAATCTTGGAGAATAGCCCTAGATCAATATTCTAGCCCTAGAACATTAAGAGGTAAATTGAATTGCCCAGGATCTCAGAGACATTATTTATCCGGGGTAGTGCTTGATTCCATCTTCCCCTATTTTGAGACAATTCCCTATCTATATATCTGAATATATGCATGAGAGGCAGTGGGAGGAGAGAGAGGGAGACCGAGGGAAGAGAAAAGGGAATGAGGTGGGGCAGAAGAAGAAAAATTAGAGGGAGTTTATTAATTTTTATTCCCTATTCCATTCTTCATTATGAGCAGATACAAATTAGTAATGTGGGGCTTCTTTCTTTATCTTTACCATCTAATTGGCTGTCATTTATCATTCAGCAGACTTTGGTACATACCACTGGGCATACATGACTTGTGTATCTAGAATCATTAATTCTGCAAAACATAACTCCCTCTCCCACCTCCCATGACCAGCAATTCTATCATGGGATATTCCATCCTTGCATTATAAATGTGGCATTCCTGAGGTCTTAACCCTGAATAAGTCAGTTAATTTCTCAGTACCCCAGGCAACTTTGTGGAATCATAAATAAGAAAGCAGTAAAGATCTGCTTTCATAGAATTTCCTTTTCCAGAGTTCTTATACCAGGAGTTCGATATTCATCACTTGCTTACTATGTGTAGTACTAAGAGAGATTCAAAGAATCGGTCAGCACTGCTGTGTTCCTTGAATCCCAGCTATATCTAATAAAGATACTCAATAAGTAGTTTTGTATCTTTTAATACCTTGCACCTGCCCTCTGGCTACTCTAGCCAAGAAATTTACTTCATTCTCTTGAAACTTAATCTTTTATTTATTTACCCCCCAAGGGCTTTCCCCCTGCTTTCCAAGACTACAAAATCCTAATCTTATAAACTGAAAACTAATTAACTAGAGAAGGTGCCCACCACTTCCAACCCTGAACCTTTCTCTCCTCTAGATAGTGAATAGCTGAAGCTAATAGATATGTATAAGTGTGATTAGAATTTCCAAAAGTGTTGTCAGGGTTTTGAGGTTTTAGAGGGGCAAGGTGTTTTTGTTTGCTTGTTTGTTTTTGCAGGAGGCATATTTTAGAGGAATATGCATATTTTAGAGGAATATGCATATGTGTGTATGTATGTTAGGGATTTATGAGTTACCTTTATAAATAAAATAATTTAATGTTAATAGTGGCCTTCTAGTGATTGTCCATATCACCTTGAAACTGGTTCACATTTATTCAGGGAACTGAAACCTTAATTTTACATACACACACACACACACACACACACACACACACACACACACACACACTTCACAGTTTGTTTAAATGTGTTTTTGCCCCATCCACCATTGTAATTTATTTTTATGCACTTTTACTGATTAATGGGCTAAAACTGAAAGCCTGTTTTACTTATAGATGAGAACATGTATCTTTTATTTTCCAAATTATTGGAAGGAAAAGCTCAAACTGCCTATTGCTGTCTTTTGAAACAACTCAGTTGTTCAGATCAGAAATATATAGAAACATTTTCAATACTTTAAAAAAGTAATTTAACATTATAAATTAATTTCTTATATGGAATTGGAGATGATCTAAGACTTATATATTATGACTATTGAACATTTATTCCAGTGAGTAGAACCCAAGCGGAAAGACTTCAAGTATGGGTCCAATGGTGAGCTGCCTGTGATTTGAAAGCTAGTTCTAATTCAGAGGGGCCTCATCAATAGGTTGGCCACTGTCAATTTTTTTTTTAAAATTTCTTCACTTTTGGCCATAGAGACTCACTAAGACCATTTAATAAGGTGAGGTTGATTTGTGATCTGTATTTTTAGGAGAAATTTCCAATATTAATAAAATCACAGATTCTTTAAGTATTCAAACATTCATTTCTACTTAATGTTTGAGACAGTAGTTTTTCAGGGGTCTTTTAAAAAAGGGGTTCAGTTTTCAAAGTATAAATGCTTTGACATCATGATCCAGAAAGTCCCTTACTTTCTGGAGTACTTATAATGGTCACTTAATAAATGACTATTGCATTAAATTAAAAAGGAAGAATCAAATCTGTTTTTTGTTTTTGTTATTTTTGTTTTTACTAAAGATTTTCTTTTTATTTAGTAACTGTCCTGACTATTGGTATTAATCAATTAAATATTGGTATTGATCAATTTAAAAAAGTACAAAATATAAACTTATTATGTGTCAGGCATTGTGCTAGGTATGGAAGATATAAATACAAAGAAAAATGGAAAGTTCCTAATCTCCAGAATCTGTATTCTTTTGAGAGGAATAGTTAGTAGCTATGCAAACATATTTAGAATAAATATTAAATAAATGAAAGGCAGTTATATGGAATATGATTTTTTTTTTCTTCTGAAGTCATATAAAGATGGTTGTGTTTGATTGAGAATTTTTAAGTACTAGCAAAAACAAATTTTCAAGGCAAAAAAACGAACTCAAGATTGTAACTTAAAGTATGATGAAAAGAATCACATATATACATATGTAATATAATATAGTTTGTATTGAGCATTAACCAATAGGTATACTGGCTTTTGCTCTGAACTTGAAGTCAGAAGATGCAGTTTCAAATTCTGCTTCTGACACTTGCTTTTCTCTGACTTCAAGTTTAACTATATGAAAAATAGGGAGAATCATAAAGACTATAATATTTGTAAAGAAGAAAGTTGCTTTCTAAACTTTGACCTGCTATATAACTGGGAGCTGTTATGACTTCTAATTAATTTTCAGGTCAGTACATATTTTGAAAAAGACATGACAATGGGTCTTGCTATTGAAGAATAAAAACATTTTCTAAATATTTATTCATATGTTCCTAAAATTAGAGCAATGAAATCACAGCAAAGACATGGAATGATCAACATAAATGGATTTAGATTTCTAGAATTAACAGCCCTATATTCAGAAATAAACAAGGGAAATCACACAAATTATTAAAGGTTTCTATCATTTGTATAATTGAAAGGTCAAGAGTGGCAAAAGTAGCCAAAATGTGCTTATTTCTAAATAGAATATATTGAATTTGGAGTATTCAAGAAAATACACATATGCCAGAACAATATAAATTTAAAGTTGGGAAGAACCTTAAAGATTATCTAATCTTTTGCAGTCAGCAACTAGCATATAACAAAGACCTACTTTGTTAGGCACTGGAAACAGAGGCATGAAAAGGACAAATTTCTTAGATAGTTGATTCTACCTCTACTATGTCCTGCTTCCTTCTCCTTCTCTTCATTCACCTAGTTCAGCCACCATCTAGTTCTTGCACATATCTCTTTTGGTTGTATTGTGGCCATAGCTTCCAATTTGATTCCTTTTTGCCCCCAATATCTTCCTTCTCTGATATATTATTCACATAGCTATAAAATATGTATTTCCAAACTGCATATCTGACAAACTTCAGTGACAAAACTCCTTATTGCTAGTAGGATAAAATCCAAATACTTCTGTTTGTCATTTAAAGGTCTTTATAACCTGGTTGAACTAATTTAGATTGATTTCCCATTACTATTCTTAATCATGCTACAATCCAGGTAAACTTGACCAGCTGCTTAACATTGTTTCAAAAATCCTTGATTTTTCACAGATTGCCCCACATACCTAATAGACTCTCCCCACATAATCTAGCATCTTGGGATCCCAATTTTCCTTCAAATATTACTTCCTAGTTGTGGCCTTTCCTGATAAATATAGATGTTGACATTTTCCCCAAATCTTTTTCTCCCTATTTCCTTGTATATATTTTGCATTTATTTACTTGTGCATGATTGTTTCTGTCATTAGAGTGAAAGAATGAAGATTGTTCTCTTTTTGTTGTGGTATCTCTAGCTCCTAGCAGAATGACTGCTGCATAATTAGCATCTTGGTGCACAAATTCTTAACTAATGTACATAGTACTGAATAAATGCTTGTTTGACTTGACTTAATTATTGCTTATTGATTTGAATTGAGCCTAGATCTCAGCTCTGTTTACTATATTTGCCACTAACACCTTAATCATTTCAATAAAATAAGTACCTATTTTGTGCACAATGCCAAACACTGGGCTTTGATATAAAGACTAGTTAGATGTTCCCTGACCTGAAAAGGTTGAAATAATAGCAGTTCACAGACCTTTGCACATATGATCAAGTAGAATCTGGATGTGACCCAGGTCTAGATTCTAATTTCAGTATTCATTTTAGCTCACCATGTTTAAGAAAAGAGTGGGATACAAATATCAATAATGCAAAATAAAAAGTGGCATTCTTTCCTTATCTTTTGGATTTGCAACTTTGCCATTATCTTTGACTCCTCACTCTTTCTTATCCTACCTATTCATTCAGTTTCCAAACCATGTCAATTTAACCTCCATAGGTTATCCTCCCCCTTTGTTCCATTCATGAGGCCACCACTTTGGTGCTTTTTTGATTGATTGATAAGAGGGCACACAGATGCTTTACCAAATTAGAGAAATAAACTGATTGAATGAATAACTTTTAGAAAGTACTTATTATATATTAGATACTATGCTGTGTTCTGAGAAAAGAAACACAAAAACAAGGAACACTGTGTCTCCAAGAAACTTACCTAATAATTCTGGGAGAAAACATATATCAGGAAATGATAATCAGGAAAGAGAATTTTGGTCCACTAAAGTTAAGGGATGTTAACTTGAATGATAGAACAGTCAATTGATCTGCCCTTTTAAGAAGCAGTGGTATCATTGATTTGATTACAGTTCTAAGAGCAAGAAGTTGGAAAGTAGGGAAGAGATGGTTGCCCATCATCTGTCTGATTAGAAAGTATTTGGAACACTAGTCAAATATAATGAAGTCTCATCATTCAGAAAAAGGTAGAATATTTCTTATTGGTGATAGCTATATGGAAGGACAATCAAAGAATACTTCATTGAAAATGTGGCATTTCCACCTGGTCTTAAAGAATCTATAGGGTTCCCACAGATGGGTGGGTGACATTGAAGATCTTTCCAGCAGCCAAAAATCATAGAATGAATTTGGAGGAAAGTGGTACATTTAGTTTGACTGATGAATAAATTAACACTGTGACTCCAGGTCATTTTCTGTAGCTTTAGTTTCCTTCTCTTCTTTCCTCAAGTCCAATATCTTTCTCTATCCATTGCTTTTATTTCTTTACAAGTCATTGCTTTCACAGTTCTTTGATGCTTACTGGTTGTGTGACAAGGGGCAAGTCAATGAAGCTGCCTGGGTCCCAGTTTTCTCATTAGATATACAAACGGCATCTATTATTGTTCTTATGATATAAAGACATGCCAGTAAAGCAGAAGCTCTGGTCAATCCTCCTACTAAGCCAGAAAAGCTTCAGAGATGGATTCAATAATATCTGTCATTCAGAGACTTAATTCTGAAAAGTTTACCCCTTCAGAGACTCATAGTTTGAGCTTGATATCTTGTTGATCACAGTAATTTTTAACCCAAAAAGTTTCATTCTATATCAGTGGGAAGAATACTAATGTTTATCTCTTGAAATATATTGCTGAAAAAGATTTTTTATATGCGATTTCCTTTTTTCTACTTTTTAAAAAAATTTAAATTTATTTATTTAATATTTCCCCAGTTACATTTAAGACAATTTTTTACATTTATTTTTAAAACTTTTGAGTTCCAGATTCTCTCCCTTTAATCCTACCTTCAGCCCCGTCAAGAAACTATATCACATGCAATTTCAGATAAAAATTTCATATAAGGCTCATTTTACATTGCTGTGATTTTCCCTTTAGTCATTAAAAAAAGGTTTTTACTATTAATAAATTTTATTAATTGATACCTTGAAAAATAACTTCAGGTGGAATTATTTCATTTTTAATTCTTTCTTCTTCCTCACTTACCAAACATAATCAGTTGCCAAATCCTGCTTCTTCTAATTCTTAATCACTCTGAAATTTATTCCCTCAGTTACACATAGATAATAAGTGAAATGGCAGTCAATCTATCAATAAGAATTTATTGAGTTGTTATTATGTTCCAGGCACTGATTTTCAAAAAGTGAAACAACTTTTTCTCAAAAAGACTACATTCTAATATATTAGAATGTGTATGTGTATATATTATAAATTTGAAGCTTATTAAAGCTTAAAACTGCACTAAGATTAATGAGAACAAACACAAAATAATTAGAAATAAAAATCCTTAGCAATTGAAGAAATCAAACAACCCCATATAGAAAACTGTATTTCAATTATGTCTTGAATGAAAAGATGGGCTTTATGAGACAGAGAGGAAAGTGTATTTTAGGCAATGGTAGATGAGAGATGGAATGATGATTGTAATTTGAATCCAGACCTTCTAACTGAGGCAGATAAGCAGTCAAAATTTTTAAGAGCTTTACTATGTACTAGACACAACATGAAATACTAGAAATATAAGAAAAGACAAAAATAAGCCAAGAAGAAGATCACATTCTAATGGGAAAGACAACATATAAAAGTAAATACATATAAGATATATACAAAGAAAGTGGGAATTGGGGAAGGGGAAAACCATGAAATCCTTTCAAATTAAGGACAACTTTCCACTAACAAACATTCCTTATTTTGTAAAATATAACTCAAATTCTACTTTAGAGTAAACTGAAAGACATTTTTTAATTGTAGATCAATAAGCATTTATTAAGTGCCTTCTATGTGTCAGGTAGTATGCTAACTACTTGGTTTACAAAGAAAGGAAAAAGACATTTCCTGCTTTTAAGCAACTCATGGTCTAATGGGAAGAATCTATGTTAATAACTGTATAAATAAGAAACAGACAAGAAAAATTAGAGGTAATTGAGGAAAGGCACTAGCATTGCAAGGATCAGGAAGAGTTTTTTTTTTTTTTTTTTTTTTAAAGATGAGATTTTAGCTGAGACCTGGAGGAGACCATAAGGAAGTGCTAAGAAAGGAGAGTGTTTCAGGCATAGGAGACAGCCAGTAAAAATGCTGAGGCAAGAGAAAAAGAACACATAGACCCCTTCTCAGAATAATGTTTTCAAAAACACAAAACAAATCACATAAAATTACAAAGAAATTAATTTGTATTGAAATATAATTATCAAAATACATATAAAAAATACAAGTTTATTGATTCCCTCTTTTTAAAATCTATGGGAGCCTCCATCTCTGTTACATTTTTTAATTTAGTATTGAATCATTGTTTTTACATGTGGATAATAAATTCACACTTTCTAAAAATAGAAGAAAATGCATAGGATGCATTAGTTCATTAGCTAATGCAAAAATTAACTTTGGAAGGCTGTGACAAGAGGGAGAGAGATGAAGGAGCAAGGAAGACTTAATTCTACAGTTGCCTTTCAAAGAATAAAAGCAAGAGAATCTTTCTCTTGGAAGATAATGCAATAGTTTTTACATTAAAATTTTTTCATTTTGATAGGAAATGTTGAAACGTGTAGTCAGGATGAGTTGTATTTTATTTGGGAGGCCATCTAAGAGTTTTCAAAGCCTTTTAAGAAAAAAAAGGTTTTATTTTCATCCAAACTGTTCTCTTAGAAACAGTGACAATTATGTCTCCTGAATCTTCTATCCCTATCCTGAAAAAAAAAAAGTTAGCACATACCGACTGTCTGATTTACATAACATCATACAGATAAATTTTGAAAACATGACTCTTACTCAGAATCTACATATAGTTTCTCAACTTTAGAAATTACACAAATTCATCACTATTTTTTCTCTCTCCATTCATGTAATAACCTGTGTAGGAAGACAAATGAAAAGCCAAATGTAACTTATAGGTGAAGAATTTAGTTATGGGTGAGGGAAAGGCCAGGATGGACAAAGTTGCATGATTACCAAAATGTAGCTGAAAATATAGGATAATTACAGTTATATATATCTATATCTATATATCTAAAAATTGATATATAGATATAGATATATAGATAGATAGATATGTCTATATATCTATCTATATAGATATATATATATATGCATATATCACTTATATAAAGGTCCTTCAGTCATGAATTTTTAGTGGGAAATGTGACTTTAGGACCTACTTTTATTTCTTTCTTGGAACTATATATCTTCTGATGACATTTGGCACATAGTTGAGGAAAATAATAGGTTTTTTGAACCAAGGTAGAAAAAATATATATGTATATGTGTGGACATACATAAAAGTATATACACACATAGATGGGTGTGTGTGTGTGTGTGTGTGTGTGTGTGTGTGTGTGTGTGTGTGTGTGTAATCTCAGGTCTTAATTCTGTATAGTCTATCTAAAATTCAGCATGCCTTTATTATATCTAAAGATGAGAATATGAGAAAATATCCAAGATATCATCAAATTCATTAATGAAGAAATTTGATTACACTTTTTTTTATTATAACTTTTTATTGAAAGAATAGATGCTTGGGTAATTTTTTACAACATTATTGCTTGCACTCACTTCTGTTCCGACTTTTCCCTTCCTTCCTTCCACCCTCTTTACTAGATAGCAAATAGTCTTATACATATTAAATATGTTATAGTATATTCTAGATACAATATATGTGTGTAGAACCAAACAGTTCTTTTGTTGCACAGGGAGAATTGGATTCAGAAGGTAAAAATAACCTGGGAAGAAAAACAAAAATGCAAACAGTTTACACTCATTTCCCAGTGTTTCTTTTCTGGATGTAGCTGATTCTGTCCATCATTGATCAATTGGAATTGGATTAGCTCTTCTTTATGTTGAAGATATCCACTTCCATCAGAATACATCCTCATACAGTATCCTTGTTGAAGTGTATAATGATCCCCTAGTTCTGCTCGTTTCATTCAGCATCAGTTGATGTAAGTCTTTCCAAGCCTCTCTGTATTCCTCCTGTTGATCATTTCTTACAGAACAATAATATTCCATAACATTCATATACCATAATTTACCCAACCATTCTCCAATTGATGGACATCCATTCATTTTTCCAGTTTCTAGCCACTAAGGAAAGGGCTGCCACAAACATTTTGGCACATACAAGTCCCTTTCCCTTCTTTAGTATTTACTTGGGATATAAGCCCAGTAGTAGCATTGCTGGGTCAAAGGGTATGCACATTTTGATAACTTTTTGGGCATAGTTCCAAATTACTCTCCAGAACAGTTGGATTCTTTCACAACTCCACCAACAATGCATCAGTGTCCCAGTTTTCCCACATCCCCTCCAACATTCATCATTATTTTTTCCTGTCATCTTATCCAATCTGACAGGTGTGTAGTGATATCTCAGAGTTGTCTTAATTTGCATTTCTCTGATCAATAGTGATTTGGAACACTCTTTCATATGAGTAGACATAGCTTCAATTTCATTATCTGAAAATCATCTGTTCATATCCTTTGACCATTTATCAATTAGAAAATGACTTGATTTTTTATAAATTGGAGTCAATTCCCTATATATTTTGGAAATGAGGCAGGCCTTTATCAGAACTTTTAACTGTAAAAATGTTTTCCCAGTTTGTTGCTTCCCTTCTAATCTTGTTTGCATTAGTTTTGTTTGTACAAAGGCATTTTAATTTGATGTAATAAAAATTTTCTATTTTGTGATCAATAATGATCTCTAGTCCTTCTTTGGTCATAAATTCCTTCCTCCTCCACAAGTCTGAGAGGTAAACTATCCTATGTTCCTTTAATTTATTTATGATCTCGTTCTTTATACCTAAATCATGGACCCATTTTGATCTTATCTTGGTATATGGTGTAAAATGTGGGTCCATGCCTAATTTCTTCCATACTAATTTCCAGTTTTTCTAGTAGTTTTCATCAAATAATGAATTGTTATTCTAAAAGTTAGGATCTCTGGGTTTGTCAAACACCAGATTGCTATAGTTATTGACTATTTTATCTTGTGAACCTAACCTATTCCATTGAGCAACTAATCTATTTCTTAGCCAGTACTAAATGGTTTTAGTAACTGCTGCTTTATAATATAATTTTAGATCAAGTACAGCTAGGCCACCTTCATTTGATTTTTTTTTTCATTAATTCCCTTGAAATTCTCTACCTTTTGTTCTTCCATATGAATTTTGTTGTTATTTTGTCCAGGTCATTAAAATAGTTTTTTGGGAGTCTGATTGGTATGGTACTAAATAAATAGATTAGTTTAGGGAGTATTGTAATCTTTATTATATTCACTTGGCCTATCCAAGAGCACTTAATATTTTTCCAATTATTTAAATCTGACTCTCCTTTGATAGATAGATTCCCAAATATTTTATGCTATCGACAGTTATTTTGAATGGAATTCCTCTTTGTATTTCTTGCTGTTGGATTTTGTTGGTGATGTATAAAAATCCTGAGGATTTATGTGGATTTATTTTGTATCCTGAAAATTTGCTAAAATTATGAATTATTTCTAATAGCTTTTTAGTAGATTCTCTGGGGTTCTCTAATTATACCATCATATCATCTGCAAAGAGTGATAGTTTGGTTTCCTCATTGCCTACCCTAATTCCTTTAATCTCTTTTTCTGCTCTTATTGCCAAGGCTAGCATTTTTTAATACAACATTGAATAATAATGGTGATAGTGGGCAACCTTATTTCACTCCTGATCTTACTGGGAAAGATTCCAGTTTTCCCCCATTACATATGATGCTTACTGATGGTTTTAAATATATGCTCCTGACTATTTTAAGAAAAAGTGCATTTATTCCTATCCTCTCTAGAGTTTTTATTAGGAATGGATGTTGGATTTAATCAAATGCTTTTTCTGCATCTATTGAGATGATCATATGGTTTTTATTAATTTGATTATTAATATGGTCAATTATACTAATAGTTTTCCTAATATTAAACCAGCCCTGCATTCCTGGAATAAATCCTACTTGGCCATAGTGTATTATCCTGGGGATGATTTTCTGTAATCTTTTTGCTAATATTTTATTTAAGATTTTGGAATCAATATTCATTAGGGAGATTGGTCTATAATTTTCTTTCTCAGTTTTCAACCTACCTGATTTAGATGTCAGTACCATGTCTGTGTCATAAAAGGAATTTGGTAGGACTCCTTCAATCCCTATTTTAAAAAATACTTTATATAGCATTGGAATTAATTTTTCTTTAAATGTTTGGTAGAATTCACTTGTAAATCCATCTGTTTCTGAGGGTTTTTTCTTAGGGAGTTGGTTAATAGCTTGTTCTACTTCTTTTTCTAAAATGGGACTCTTTAGACTATTTTCTTCTTTTGTTAATCTAGGCAAGCTATATTTTTGAAGTTATTCTTCCATTTCATTTAAGTTATCGAATTTATTGGCATAAAGTCGGGCAAAGTAACTCTTAATTATTGCTTTAATTTCCTCTTCATTAGTGGCAAATTCTCCTTTTCATTTTTAAGAATAACAATTTGATTTTCTTCTTTCCTTTTTTAAAATCAGATTTACCAAGGGTTGTCTATTTTGTTGGTTTTTTCATAGAACCAACTTTTAGTTTTATTAATTAATTCAGTTAGTTGTTTTTTTTTTACTTTCATTTTTATTGATCTCTCCTTTTATTTTTAGAATTTCAAGTTTAGTGTTTGACTGGGGGTTTTTAATTTGTTCTTTTTCTAGAATTTTTAGTTGCAAACCCAATTCATTAATCTTCTCTTTCTCTATTTTATGCAAGTAGGCCTCTAGAGTTATGAAATTTCCCCTCATTACCACTTTGGCTGCATCCCACACATTTTGGTATGATGTTTCATTATTGTCATTTTCTTGGGTGAAGTTATTAATTATGACTATGATTTGCTGTTTAACCCAATTGTTCTTTAGTATGAGATTATTTTGTTTCCAATTATTTTTTGGTCTATTTTTCTCTGGCTTTTTATTGAATGTAATTTTCATTGCATCGTGGTCTGAAAAGGATCCTTTTACTATTTCTACCTTATTGCATTTGAGTTTGAGGTTTTTATGTCCTAATAAATGGTCAGTTTTTGTATAGGTTCCATGAACTGCTGAGAAGAAAGTATACTCCTTTCTGTCTCCATTTAGTTTTCTCCAAAGATCTATCATATCTAATTTTTTCTAGTATTCTATTTATCTCTTTGACTTCTTTCTTATTTATTTTGTGGTTTGATTTATCTAATTCTGAGATCTCCCACTATTATAGTTTTGCTGTCTATTTCTTCTTGCAGCTCTCATAATTTTTCTTTTAAGAGTTTAAATGCTATACCACTTGGTACATATATGTTTAATATTGATATTGCTTCATTATCTATGCTATCCTTTAAAGCAAGATATAGTGCCCTTCCTTATCTCTTTTAATTAGATAAATTTTTACTTTTGCTTGATCTGAGATCAGGATTGCTATCCCTGCTTTTTTTTACTTCACCTGAAGCATAGTGGATTGTGCTCCGACCTTTTCACCTTTACTCTGTAAGTATCACCCTGCTTTGGGTATATTTCCTACAAACAACATATTGTAGGATTCTGGCTTTTAATCCAGTCTCTAACTGCTTCTTCTTTATGGAGGAGTTTTCCCATTCACATTTATAGTTAAAATTACCAATTCTGTATTACTTGCCATCTTGTTAACTCCTGCTTATGCTTTTCTCATTTCTTTCCCCCTTATCCCCCTCCCCAGTATTAAACTTATGAGCACCACTTGCTTCTCAAAGCCCTCCCTTTTTAGTATCCCTCCCCCATCTTAAAGTTCCTCCCCTATCTTTTCCCTTTTCCTCACAATTTCTGTATTCCCTTTGGTTTAGCTTACTCCTTCCCTTTTCACTTTTCCTCACTTTTTCAATGAGGTGGGAGAAGTTTCACCATAATTCAAATATTTCTAATATTTTTCTCTTTAAGCCAATTCTGTTGGCAGTACAATACACAATATATTCATCCCCCTCCATTCTTTCTCTCAGATATATTAGGTTTCCTTTGCCTCTTTGTGAGATGTAGTACCCCCACTTTACCCTTTTCTGGGTACAATTTTTTTTCCCACCTTTAGTTTCTAGAACAATGTATACATGTGTTCTTTATATATCTTTATAGAAGAAATAAAGTTCCCAAGATTTCTTTTTACCTTTTTTGGTTTTTCTTGAGTTCTATATTTGTAGATCAAACTTTTTGTTTAGATCTGGTGTTTTCATCAAGAATAGATGAAATTCACTTATTTCATTGAATGTCCATCTTCTTCCCTGGAAAAAGATGCTCATTTTTGCTGGATAAGTTATTTTTGGCTGCATACCAATTTCCTTAGCCTTTTGGAATATCATATTCCAGGCCCTTTGATCCTTTAATGTGGATGCTACTAGATCCTGTGTAATCCTTATTGTGGCTCATCCATATTTGAATTGATTTTTTTTAGCAGCTTGCAATATTTTTTCCTTCATCTGATGATTCTGGAATTTGGCCACTATATTTCTTGGTGTTTTTACTTTAGGGTCCCTTTCAGTAGGTGATCAATGAATTCTTTCAATTTCTATTTTACCCTCTGTTTCTAAAACATCTGGGCAGTTCTCTTTGATAATTTCCTGGAAAATAGTGTCCAGGCTCTTTTTTTCATCACATTTTTTCAGGGAGTCCAATAATTCTCAGATTGTTTCTCCTGGATCTATTTTCCAAGAAAGTATTGTTGTTGTCCCAAGAAAGTATTTGACATTTTTTCCCATTGTTTCTTTCTTTCTTTCTTTCTTTCTTTCTTTCTTTCTTTTTTTTTTTTGGTTTTGCTTTACTGATTCTTGGTATCTCCTTGAGTCATTCAATTCCATTTGTTAGATTCTAATTTTCAATGAAGTATTTTCTTCACTCACTTTTAAAAATATCTTTTTCTAATTGTCCAATTTAGTTTTTAAATGAGTTGTTTTGTTCTATGGAATTTTTTTTCCATTTTGCCAATTTTATTTTTAGAGAGCTATTTCCTTTTTCCAACTCACTAATTCTGTTTTTTAGGGATTTGATTTCTTTGTACACTCTATCTTTAAATGAGTGGGGTGATTTATCCAACTCTCTTGCCAAGCTTCCCTTTCCTTTTCCCATTTTTCTTCTAGCTCTCTTGTGAGAGCCTTTTTAATTTCTTCTATAAGAATCTTGTGTGATGAGGACCAGATGATTTCTTTCTTTGGGGATTCATCTGGAGATAGTCTGTTTTTAGTCTCCTTAGTGTTTAAAGTCTGCTCTCTATCCATATAGAAGCTATCAATAGTTAGAGGGCACTTTAATTTTTTGCTCATTTTGTCAAAGAAGAGTCAAAGAAAACACACTAACAAGAAAAAGAAATGGTCTGCTTTTTTTTTGTGGGGGAGCTGGATGTTATTATCTAGCTTCCTCTACAGACTGCAGGGGCCAGCAGCAAGGCACTCGCAGGACAGCAATGGCTGCACTGCATCTGTGTTCTGAGACTCTGAGAGCATGCTGAGTCACTGTAGGTGGATGTGGCCAGGTCTTGATTGATGCTAGCTTGGTCTGCTTGGCTGTGAGCTGCCTACCTTACTCTACTGTGCTGCTGCTGCTTGCCCTCAGTTTGTGCCCAATCTAAAACTGTCCTCACCTGCGAGCAAAAACATATCTTTTCTGGTGAGTTTTGAGGATATCTTCTCTTGGTAATTATTTGTGGTTTTATTCAGTCAAGCACTAATTCCAAGACTTGTCGTGAAATAAATTATTCTGAAAGAAAATTTGAGCTTAAGCAGATGTGTATGTCCTCCACCATCTTGGCCAGAAGTCCCTGATTATACTCTTATTGTCAAATATAACCATGTATTGAACATGAGCTCATTGATATACAATCTTAAACCTAAGCCATTTCCAAATTTCCCTATTTCTGTTAAATACCATTTTTTCAATCACCAATCTTGTAGCACCATAATTATTCTAAATGCTTTTCTTTTCCCTTGTGACACATTTCCAATCAGATGCTTAATTTATTGACCTTAACCTTCTCAGCATCACTTATATGCATCTCCTTTTCTTTACCTAGACATCAACCCCTTATTCCAAGCCCTCAGTGCCTCTTTCCCTTACTATTTCAATAACTTCCTAACTGGTCTTCTTATCTGACATCTCTCCCTCTACAACCTATCCACCACATATTTGCCAAAGTGATTTTTTTAAAAACACAAGAACTCTTCTGAATACTCTAATGGCTTCCTGTTATCCCTACAAGCAAATACAGATTATTCTGGCATTTAGAAAGGCCTTCTCAATCTCGCTCCAACATATCTTTCCAGGCTTTTTATAAATTATTCCACTTTCTGTCTTCTATGATTTTTTGCTGTTCTATATGCATTATTTCCTATTTCCTATCTTTTTTTCCCTTTGCATAAGCTAAAATATATACCCTTCTCGCCTCCATCTCTTAAAATTCTTGGAGTCTTTCAAAGCTTAAACATTCTACATACCTCCTAAATGAGGGTTGTCTTCATATGCCAGTTGCTAGAGCCTCATGTATTTCTCCCAATTCCTTGGTATTTTCTTTGTACATAGTTTTTATACTTAATAGCATATATATTAAAAGAGATTGCAGTCTCATTTAGGGTAGAGACTTGTTTTACTTTTGTCATTGTATCAAGGGCTTACCACAATGTTTGAAACATAGAAACATACATAATAAGAAATTAATGCATATGTATGTATTGATTGATTCTTGTGAGATGACTAAATTTCAGAAGCATATGTGATTTACACACACTTTTATGTTGTCATAAACCCGCAACAAGTCAATGCATTGAGGTTTCAGAAAGATATAGCACTAGTCAGAAAAAAAAAGCCTATCAAAATAATTTGCTGTTTACTTATTATTACTAGAATTACAAATAAATCTGGTGAATTAATATATAAACAGCCATTTACTTTAGTAAATTTTGGAAATACTTATTGAGTCTCTATCATGTTCAAGGCCATTTTGTTAAAGAGCTACAATGATAAATTAGTTTTCTTATTCTAAGAGCATATAATCTACTAAGAAAATATTGTACCCAAATAACTATATATATGCAAAATAGAGTAGAGTAATTACATAGAAAAGGGCCAGAATGTTCTGTGAACTAAAAGTATGGATATATAATTTCTGTTTTAGAAAATCAAAGAAGAAATGGTTTTTAAGCAAGACTTGGAAGTTGAATAGGATTCTAGCAGTCAGATGCAGAAGATGGAAGAGAAAGGAGATGGGAGTTTTATGTGTGACTAACAGGCATCTATAGGCTGGTCAGGACAAGTTAAATGTCTATTTTGGCTAGATTGTAAAATCTACATATTATTCACATTTTCTCCTTCTCTCTCAAGACTAGACAATCAACAATAAATCAAGCCCTGTTTTATAGAATTTGCTAATTTTCAAGGTGTAAATGCTCACACTGAAAATTTAATTATTGTCTCTTGGAGCAGTTTAAGCTGGCATCAGCTTACCCTTGGGAGAAGATGACAGGGAATAGATAATCAACAGTATGCAGAAAATGAAGACTAGAGTAAGAGGAGGGGCAGCATTGGCTTTGACAATAGGAAGTCATTGATAACTCTTTAAATCCCTGCTATGGTCACAACCACGTATGATGTCTCACAATTTAATATGGGGATCTTGAAATGATGATTTGTTATTTATTAAATGTTTTATTTGTATACCTCTTTTGTATACCTTTAGGCCTGGGATTACATAAAAAAAAACTGCTCAGGTGAAAAGTGATTGTGAGTGGAAAAATTTAAGATTTAAATGGCAGTGTCATTTGAATAGTGGGAGAAAAGCCGAATGGTAGTGACTTGAGGAGTTGTCAAGTAATGAAAAAATTAAGACTTTGAATTCAGACTTGGGAGATTCAAAAAAAGAAATTTAAGAAGAGAGATATGAGGTAGTAGCTAAAGAAATATAAAGGATCAAGGGAAGTTAATATATTGCATACACATGAACATGCACATATTAATGAGAAAGAGCTAGGTTGATATCTCACCTCTGATATTCTTCGGATGATCCTCAGTTTAGGCAAGTCTCTATGATTTACCTACTTAATCTTAGAGAAATTGGATGTTCATGATGGAGGGAATTCTCCCACAGAGAATTCTTCACACTGATGATAATATATAAAGCATGATTTCATGCTTAGAAAGAGGACAATTGCTTTACAGATGACTTTTCAAGAATATATTTATTGTCTAAAATGAAACATAATCATAATCTGTCACTAGGTTAGACTCTTTAGTGTACTCCCTTTAGAGTTACTCCCTAGGATACCTCTTCTACTTTTATTGATTTAGTTTTTGTTTACATGAAGATGATTTCCAAATCTACACCTTCACCATTATTAGACTCCTCTCTTTCCTTTTCTCTTTGTCTTTTATTCATGGATTTTTTTATCAAAATGTATATAACCTCATAGTTGTGTACTTTGAATGCTTTTGGATGGTCTTTGTAAATTATAATAGAATGATAATAATAACTCCAGATTTTATAGTACATCTTTTAATAACCAACAACTCCCTGAGATACATGGCTAGAGTATTGTCATCCTGATTTTGCATATGAGGAAGCTAAGAAAGTTATGAATAACTAGGCATGGAAAAGCTAGTAAAGTAATTCATATATCAACAGTTAAAAGAATCTTTGAAATTATCTTGTCTAGTGGTGTCAAACTCAAATAGAAAGGTGGCTATTAATTCCTACAAAAGGATCTTTGCAGGCCATACATTCACTTTAGCTTGAAAATGCAATGTTGTCTGTCTTCTATGTATTTTGTTAAATATTTCTCTATTATATTTTAATGTTTTTTTCCAGCAATAAGAAATATATGAGTTTGGCTGTGTTTGATACTACTGATCTAGTCCAATTCCTTAATTTTACAAATGAATAAAGCGAAGTCCCAGAAGCAAAGTGATTTATCCAAAATCAGAGTCAGAATGTGACCCCAGCTCTTCTGACTCTAAAGCCAATATTTTTCCTATTGCATTATGATTCTCTTCTTTCTCTTCATAAATGGGCTGCTCCTTGAAGGGAGTCATTGAGTTTTCTATTTTCCCCTATTTTCCTAAGCTTTCTAGTATAACACTTCCCCTCCAATAGACACTCAAACCTTATTGGATAGAAATTGCTAAATGAAGACTATGTAAATTTCCCATTGCCATAAGTTTAAAAAAACTAGTTTAATTGTTTTTCAGTCATATCCAATTCTTCATGACCTCACTTGGGGTTTTCTTGAAAAGATGCTGGAATGGTTTGCTATTTGCTTCCCTAGCTCCTTTTGCAAAAGAGGAAATAGAGGCAAAGAGGATTAAGTGATTTGTTTAGGATTACATAAGTAACAAGTGTTTGAGGACATATTTGAACTCAGGAACATGAGACTTTCTGACTGCAGACTAGGTATAACCTGACTGCCCCTTTAAAAAAAACAACTCATAAATTATGAGAACTTTGAGACTTGCTAGATTATCATAGTTTAGACTTAGACTCAATAATGACTCTATGATTAAAGTTTTCTTCTCTTTTCTATCTTATTACAATCTATTTTAATATGATTGGTTATGTTCTAAATTAATGATCATTCTTCACATACAGATATAAAAACAGACTTGATAGACTTGTTAGAAAGTTGTTAACTCTCAAGAAGTATTTTCTTCAAGAGGATTCTCTTCTCTAATATTTAAGCTTATTTGTAGTTTACAACTTTTGTATTTAAACTCTATAGCTGTTTCTGACATGGAAAGCTTTATTAAATTCATATTTATTAAATAAGGCAATTAATAATGTCTATCAACATTATGGTATTTATTTTATCCTATTCTCATTGTTTTGGATGATTAGTTGATATCAAACATAACTTTTCATAAATTTAATTAAAACAACTTTACATTATAAAATATTATTCTAACCTGTATAGGATTCACATTAAAAAGTAAAACTTGGGACTGATTTTTTTTATGTAACTAGTAATTAATTTTTCTTTAAAAATATTCTACTCAATTCCTATGATCATGTATACTGACAAGTTTCTTTTTAAACTTGCAGCAAATAGTGGAAGCAATAAATGCAGGGATTATACCTTTAGGAAACACCTCCAATCAAATCAGTCACTGGGACTTGGGAAGTTCCTTCTTCTTTGCTGGCACTGTTATTACGACCATAGGTAGGAAATATCTTATGAATTTTCATTTTGCAAAAGTGGTGTGAATTATAATGCTTTTCTCTTTGAAATGTTTCCCCTTCAACAGTGGGTTGCACTTCCTGGTCAAAATGTCACACTTTAGAAAGAAGAATAGATGTTTGCAAATGATATGGAAATTGAACTGTGATATTAAATAAGAGAGGATTGCTTGAAAAAAGATAGTTGCTAAAAGAAAATTTTAAAAATACACAAAAGCGATCTGGAGACTCAAGAAATCTGGGCTTAATTATTATTTTACCTTTAACTTTGGGAAACTCATTTATGTTTCTATCTCTGTTGTTATAATCTATTTAATTCCTGTTTGATGCAAAAGTATGGAACCCCCTTCTATCATTTTGAGTTCATACTATTTCCATATTTATAATTGTATGTATTTTCAGCAAATATTGCTATCTCTTGTATACTTACATATTATTTTTCATATTGTTTAATGATGTTTATGGTTTAAGCAATGCATTTTGAAGTCACAAATAATCCTGGCATAAAAAAGAAATCTATAACCTATGTGAAGATTAAAAAAAAAAAGAGTGAAAATTCATGCTACTTTACTTTATGGCCTACTTTAATCTCAAAATATCTACTAAAACTGCATCTATTTTATTTTAAATCTTTCTAGTATATCTATTTGGCTTCATCTCTAGTACCACCTCCTAAAGGAACTATATTTCATAGTGGATGTGGGAATAGAGGAGCTATCCATAACACACTCTGCATTTATGCTTTTATTAGTCAATCTCCCAACACTAAGTTTTATATCTACACAGTCCTAGAAAATGTTAGTCAGGGGACACAAGATCATATAAAATTAGTGCAAGCAAGATACATAACCGTGGTGGGTAGGTACTGGGAATGCTCATGGCTGAGATGGCTTTTCATAAGGAAGCAGTTTTGAAGCAAGAGAAGAAAAGTGATTTGCTGAAGAAGATTAAAATATGTTAGGGAAGAAGAATAATTTGTGCAAATGCATGGAGTTAGAAATGAAGAGTTTTTGACAACCTAAGTAGATATAATTAGTCAATGACTTCTCTCTATTAGGTAGATGTTATTTCAGATTATAGAATCTTAGGGAAAGATTTAACATTCTGACTTGACTATCTGAGGAATAGCAATATGAGGCAAAAGTCATAGTATCACATTAATGTTTTAAATTGAACCTCTAAATTAAAAAACAAAATACAACAAATATTTGTTAAGCATCTGCTGTTTTAGCACCTATATTGTAGATATGAATAATATAAACCAAATTTAAATAACCCCTCAAGTAGCTCTCTTCTACTAGATTCCCCCAGATCACCTATTTTTCATCAATCAAAGCCTTATTTTGATTTCTATTACTTACTTCACAGCTAAGGTGTTACTATTGAGTGGATTTCTGTTTGTGGCAGTTAGACAAAGCTGTGAATTGAACTGTTATTGTTGTTATTATAATTATCTATAATCTACCAGTATAAATGTGCAATAGAGATTTTAGAATATTCTTTTCTTAAGTTTTGAGTGGTTAGTTGCAATTCTTTTACTTGAATGTTAAGAGTTATTAGTTTTTTGGATTTTTTGGAAGCATATCCACCTATAGCTTTACAAATTTGTATCCCAGAAGTTCCGTGAACTTTGATTCCCCCTCCCCCATTATTATAACCTTTGCAAATGAGATAATAGTAATTTCTCTTAGAATCATTTAAAAATAATGACAAGTTTATTAGAGTATACACTCTGAAGTAATTTTCTTATGTTGCTGAATATAATTTCAGAGTTATTTAAAATGAGTTAGATGACACAGTGATCAGAATGTTAGATCTGTAGTTGGTAAAAACAGTGTAAATCCTTATATATTTATTAGCTATGTGACCTTTTCTTTTAACTTCTATGTGCCTCAATTTAATTATCTTTAAAATTAAAATAATTATAGTGCCTTCCTTCTATAGTTATCTTGGGGATCAAATAAGATAATAATTGTAAGCACTTATTATAGTAGCTAGCACACAGTAAACACTATATAAATATTGTTGTTACTGTTGAGATAAAATGAAATAATATTCATAAATTCTTTGTAAACTTTAAAACACTAAGCAAATGTTGGTTTATAATTGCCATCGTCATCAATATCACTGTTATAATTTTAATTATTTCCCAGTCTGTCATGGTTTTCTCCTTAAAACAAAGTACTTTATTGGAAATAGCACTGGATTTTTGGATCAGAAGACCTGGTTTCAAATCTTGCCTCTGTCACTTACTGCTATGAATTTAGGTATAGGTATTTATCTTTAAGAGTCTTGACTGTATGTCAAGGAAAGTTGTCCCAAAGATAGATTACTCATGTATAATGACATATATAAAAGATTGAGAACTTAGATATGTGGGTCTTGGCTAAGCAACTCTCAGAAAAGACCATCTAAGAGCTCAGGTATATGTATCCTGGTCAAGTAATAATCAAATCTTAAGAACATTTGAAAGGCAGAAACTTAAGGAGAATTATCTATCAGAAGTGGAGATTATTTAGAACATCAAACCTAATATCAAATATTTCTATTGGGACCCTCACATAAATACTTCAATTTGTATCAACATGAAGAAATCTGACACTCTACAGACTAAAGGAATGTTCCTCTCATCTGGAAATGCCCAAGGGCACCTTGATAGCTTTCACACCCCGTACAGCTCCTTTTCTTCAATAATCTGGGCAATCAGAATTCAAATCCTTTAGTACTCTGACACATGAGTTGTTTGCTGGATTTTGCTTTAAACTTTTAATGATGTGGCAGTGATGTTTACCATTTGGCTATCCATTAAGAGAACATTTACTGCTAAATTTGGGAGAATGGGTAGGAAAACCCAAGGTCTTATTGAACTATTGAAATTAGCCTCATGAATCTAAGACATAAGTGTGTTTGTGTTTGTGTTTGTATGTGTGTGTGTGTGTGTGTGTGTGTGTGTGTGTGTGTGTGTGTGTGTGTGAGAGAGAGAGAGAGAGAGAGAGACTGACAGAAACAATGAGAGATAAAAGGATAGATATAGAGATAGTGAGAGACACACACATAGACATAGAGCATGAAGGAGAATTAAAATGTGCTCAGAGAAGTTAACACAAATATTTAAAGACAGAGTAATGGTAGGAGGAATTAGAAAAGACTTTATGTAGATACTAAGGATGGTTTGAAGGAACATTGGAATTCCAAGACTTGGAGATGAGGAGAGATACACACAAGACTTGACAGATCACTTGTATTTTGAGTAAGGGGATTGTTGTTATTGGTTGTTGTTTCTCCTTCATTCTTGAATAGTTCCATGGCATCAGGGAGATGATGCCATGACATGCAAGTGAATTGGATTTAAGTGAGAAAGGACTGAGCAATGTTACCTGCCTCACCTTCCCCTTCAGAACCTTCTTGGGTCCAGTGGCCAAATATAGATCAGGATGACTAGAGATGGCCCTGGATACAATGGGAGACCTTGGTCTTTTAAAGTTAAAGTCTTCAGCAGGTCTCATAGCATAACACATAAAAAACCAAAACAAAACAAAAAAACAACTAGCAGGGCAATATGACTGGAATGGAAACTACCATGAAAAGTTATAATATGAACTAAGAGTGAAAAGGTGGGTGGGAACCAGATTGTAGAAGGTTTTCAATACCATTTTAAAGATTTTGTACTTGATTCTAGAGGTAACTGGTGAAAAGCACAATAAAACTAAAAGATATACTATTTACATTTTCTTCTTTGGAACAAATTGTCTTCTTTTCATTATAAATTCACTGCAGTCTTTCTACCTCTAGGTCATACTAAATTGAAATACCTCTGCTTGCCCATGAGCCAGGTCAAAAGTTGGGTGACTATGAAAATCTGGAATAAAAGAAACCCTAATTTTCAACCATAATTATAGGTTAAATTTGGGGCTTAGACATTTTGACTATTTCCATTCTGAAAATAGCTATTTATTGTTTGAATTACTTTGAGTCTGCAGAGAAAAAACATCACAAGTGTGTGTGAGGATAGTTATTTTCTGCACAATGAAAATTCAAAAGGTCAAGTTATACTCCTTATGACCACCACCAAATTGTTTTGAGAGAAACTTAGTCTGTCACTACCCAGATTTAATGTTGAATTTCCACAGTATGTTTGTAAACATTGTCTCATTTCAAGAATCCCTAAACCTAGTAAGTTTTGCAGACATATACTTCAATACATAAAAAATACACTATTATTGCCAGTCTTACCTCCAAATTATAGCCATTAAATACAGTAGCTGATTGTTTTCATCGCCCCTTTTAGTATCTAGGAGGACAAGATCTCTCACTATTTGAGATAATTCTCTAAGTTTGAAGTGAATTTACTCATTTTGGGTCAATAAAATCATTCCTAATAAGATAGCACTCTCAGCTTTTTTCTTAGAATTGTAATCATAGAATCAAAGAAATTTCAACATTGTAAGGATCCCAAGATTCCACATAGTCCAGTCTGTATAGGAAAAAGTAATCCTTTCTACTGCATAAGTATTCATACTTATATATTATACTGTATAAGTATTCATCTAACATTTGCTGAAGTTTTCTAGTGAGATTAGAAACTCATTGCTTCCTGAGGCAGCTTATTCCTAATTGTTAGGAAGTTTTTCTCCCTAAATTTAATTTTAAATCTGCATCTTTGAACCTTTCATCTAATTTTAGATATGAATGGAATTAAAAAAAATTAATAGTATTTTATTTTTTCCAAATACATGCAAAGATAGTTTTCAAAATTCACCTTTGTAAAACCTTGTGTTCCAAATTTTTCTTCCGCCATACCTTACTTCTGCCCTCCCAGCAATTAGCAAGACATCAAGGAATCTGATATAGGTTAAACATGTGTAATTCTTTAAAAGGCATTCCTATATTCATTATCCTGCATAAGAAAAATCATATGAAAAGGGGAAAAACATGAGGAAAAAAAAGAAAAAAAATAACCAAACAAGTGATAGCAACCAAAAAAAAAATGTGAAAATACTATGCTTTGATCTAATTCAGTCTCCGTAGTTCTTTATCTGGTTGCAGATCGCATTGTCCATCACAAATCTTGGTTTAATGCAAAAAAAAAATGAAGATATATTCTTACTTCTACTGGAATATAATCACTTAAAAGTTTCAAAGATGTACACCTGAAAGAGATCTAAGAGTTCATTTAGTTTATGCCTTTTAATTTATAGATGAGAAAACCCAAGACCCAATAAGGTCAAATGGTTTTTCATTAATTACACAATTAGGAAATGAGTTTTGAATGCTGGTCATCTGACTACAATTCCAATGTAGCTTTTATTGCATTAGTTGCTCAAGTAAATCTCAGTTTTACTGATTATCTTAGGGTTCTTGTCTATTATATCAGTAGGGAAATATGTAGTTAGCCTTTATTTACAATCAAAGGAAAAAGGTACTTTAGGAATTAATTATTTTGCATTTTAGGGAAATGCTTCAAGTTCATTAGATGCTAGAACGATACATAGACACAAGATATTATAAATCTTGTTGGGAATTAATAGTAGTCTGAGAAATAGTGGGTCTCCTGCACTATCTGCTCTTCATTAATTCTTTAAAAATACAACTTTAGAGAGTTTTGGAAAATAAGTTACAGTGGTTTTTTATAGAGTGGCTGGTACACACAGTGCCTCATGGGGACATGCTAGACATGTAGTTCCCCAAGGTTTTTTAGTCAGGTTATAGATATTGGTCTCAGAAGAGTAAGAAAACTTTCCTATTAGGGAAAATGCCTAATGGGAATTTTGCTTATAAAGAATAGACCATCTTAAAATTTAAGGACTCATTTCAAAGAAGCTCTTACCAAACACATCTGTGCACACATGTTGTATATTATGACACACAATTAACAGTACTATACCAGCACCAGGTGTTTTTTTTTTTTTTTTTTTAATTCTGTGATTTAAATTGTTGTTTGGGGAAGTCACAGAATCCCAGAACTCAGAGGCAACTCTAGAAGTCATCTACAGTAGTCCATTGCATACCTGAACAAAAATTTCACATTTATTTTTCAGGCTTCTTAATAATTATTTCAGAGTCATGAGCTCTTTTGGTTATTGGGTGAAACCCATAGAACTCTTCTTAGAAGAATGTTTTTAAATGCATAAAAGATTTCCAAGGAAACCAATTATATTAAAAAAGTAGTTAATAAAATATTTTTAAAAAATGTTCACAAATCTCAGAATAAGAAACATTTCTATTAGCACAGTGCCTTATCCATATTAGGAATTTAATAAATGTTTGTTAATTGACAACAAACTATTCAAATAATCCTTTAATCTTTTCTTGAAGACTTCTAGTGAGAAGCCAATAACTTTTAAGCCAATGCATTCTACTTTCAAAAAAGTCAAATTATAAAGAAGGTTTTTTCTTCAGCTAAGATTTACATTTTTCTCTTTTAATTATTGTTTCAAGTTAGTTTGTCTTGAATTGCAGCCCTTCATATATTTGAAGGTGCTCTGATATTTTCCTAAAATCTGTCCTTTTCAGGCAGAATATAACCAATTTGTTCAAACAATCACGGATGGGCACGAACATGATGTCCTTTACCATCTTGGCTGGCAATCTCTGGAAGCTATCCAGCTTATCAAGGACCTCTAACAATGTGGCTCTTAGAACTGAACCCAATACTTTCTTTTTTTTTTTTTAATTAATACTTTTTTATTATATATATATTTTTTATAATATTATCCCTTGTATTCATTGTTCCAAATTATCTCCCCGCTCCCTCTATTCCCTCCCCCCGATGACAGGCAATCCCATACATTTTACATGTGTTACAATATAACCTAGATACAATACATGTGTGTAAATACCATTTTCTTGTTGCACGATAAGCATTAGATTCCGAAGGTACATGTAACCTGGGCAGACAGATATTAGTGCTAACAATTTACATTCACTTCCCTGTGTTTCTTCTCTGGGTGTAGCTACCTCTGTCCATCATTGATCAACTGGAAGTGAGTTGGCTCTTCTTTATGTTGAAGATTTCCACTTCCATCAGAATACATCCTCATACAGTATTGTTGTTGAAGTGTATAGTGATCTTCTGGTTCTGCTCATTTCACTCAGCATCAGTTGATGTAAGTCTCTCCAGGCCTCTCTGTATTCCTCCTGCTGGTTATTTCTTACAGAGCAATAATATTCCATAACCTGAACCCAATACTTAAGCTGTCATCTAACCAAGACAATGCCCAGCAGCACTATTATCTCCCTTATTCTAAACATTTTATCTCTTTTAATATAGTTTAAAATTTCATAAACTTTCTTGGCTTCCATATAATGGCAACTGAATGTTAGGATACTCTCAAGTTTGCAAAGTACTTTATAAGGGCAGGTAGATGGCAAAGTAGATAGGGCAAAGTGCTTTATAGATATTATCTCATTAGACCTCAGAAAAATCTAGTAGATCAATCCAATGGAGTTTTACTGTCCTACCTTTGAGGATAAAGAGATTGTAGGTAAAAGGAGTTTAGTTTCTTATAAATGATCACAAAGCTATTGTTTCACAGATGAAAGACATTTTTGACTCCCTGTTCAGTACTCTATCCACTATGCTAAGATACCTTATAATATGTCTTTTGTTATTAGGCCAACCTGAGATTTCTTTCTTTCTTTCTTTTTCTCTTCTCTTCTCTTCTCTTCTCTTCTCTTCTCTTCTCTTCTCTTCTCTTCTCTTCTCTTCTCTTCTCTTCTCTTCTCTTCTTTCTTTCTCTTTCTTTCTCTTTCTTTCTTTCTTTCTTTCTTTCTTTCTTTCTTTCTTTCTTTCTTTCTTTCTTTCTTTCTTTCTTTCTTTCTTTCTTTCTTTCTTTCTTTCTTTCTTTCTTTCTTTCTTTCTTTCTTTCTTTCTTTCTTTCTTTCTTTCTTTCTTTCTTTCTTTCTTTCTTTCTTTCTTTCTTTCTTTCCTTTCTTTCTTTCTCTTTCCCAAGGAAAAGCTCTTAAGTGTATTTCCCTCACTCTCATTTCCTACTTATATCATTGATTATTTGAACTCCTTTACCTTGTACACTTGGATCCTATGTTTTCTTGAGAAAGTCTTTTGGAATTCTGATTCTATGTCCAGTATAGCTTTTTCTCACATCTTTATGTTATCTACAAATGTGATAACAATACCATTTATACATTGAGGATTCACTTGATTGCTGAATGGATCCATGACACAATAAAAGTTGAAAATCTCTCCAGTGCAGATTTCAATCACTCTACAATCTGGTCATTGGGAGTTGATATGACTGAAGAAGGCATCATGCCACAACCAGTCTAATAATAAATCTCTCTGAACTTAGCTAGACATATTAGATAGTAGATGCCTAAACCTGAAGCTTTTTCAACTTGGTAGAACTTGCTGCAGCTTGAATTCTGCTCACCTAGATTTTGAGAACTCTGGGTCATATACATGGAGCACTGAAGCATCAGAAGCTTTGATTGTTATTCTTAAGCTTTAATAGACTTGGTAATTACAGTAGATAACTATTAACAGGAATTCTCCCAACCTTATCTCAGAAGTTAAATAGCCATGATTAGTATTCTAATGGAAGCCTATGTGGAATGGTGGCTATCTTGGGTTTTTCTGTTAATTAAGCAATATAGTAAAGTAAAGAGTACTGAGTTTGGAACCAGAGAATCCAGGTTCAAATACCTATTCTGCCATCATCTATGTAATGTTAGGTATATTCCTTATTAATGATGAATCTTATTATTCATCTCTTAGAATAGAAAAGTTCTGAATCCCCTTGCAACTCTTAAGAGATCTATGACTCTGCTTCCCCAAATGTAATATTATGTAGAATAAAATTAAATTATAATGTTTTGTATTTTTAGAAGTTAGCTAATTTTTTGATTTCCCATTTTGAAACTAGAATTTTAATTTATTTTAACACACTCCTACTTTACTCTATGACTAGAAGACACCTGTTGTCTGAACAATCACTTAAAAGCTACCCCAATATTTCTACTAGTAAATATCTGAGTCTAGATCTGAATTTAGAAAGATGAATCTTTTTGACTCCAGGCTACTGTACCACCTAGTTGCCATACATTGCTACTTAGAGCTAAATGTTAGAAATATTGGGGTAGCTTTTAAGTGATTGTTCAGACAACAGGTGTCTTCTAGTCATAGAGTAAAGTTGCTTCCATTGGGATTATGTTATGCTCTTATTTTATGACATGCAGTTTGAATAGGTAATACTCTATATGATTGTAGAGGTTCTTGCTTCTACCTTCTGCTTTACACTGGTGTACTCAGCTGAGGTACAACCTTTTCTCCATGAAATGAAGGACAAATTTTAATATCTCCCTCTCTTTTTTTTAAGCATATAGATAAGAATTTTAAGCTTTGTTTTTTTAGGGAAGTAGGTTTTTCCTATACCCAATGTCAGTTGAACGAAAGAGTACTTTTTTCCTTTCTGTTAGGAGAAAAATCCATCAATTCTAAGTTAACACTGAGAAAATTTTCCTCTTCAGAAAGAATTTTTGTCTCCAGGGGCCAAGTAACTTTCTGTGTATTCATAGAACAACCAGGAAGCTTAGAAGAATCTGTAGATATTGAATCTGATACATTTATTTTTAACTTTTTTTTTCTGGAACTAGATTACAGTTCTAAGATTAATACTATGGCAAGATTATAAAATATTTTTAACTTCCAACAAATTCTGATGACCAATCAAGATTAGCAAACATTTTCAGTAATAGTAACTGCCCATTTAAAAAGTCACCAAGGATGGAATTTTAGGCCCAGTAATTTTTAGCTCTCTCCCATGCCCTCACTCTATCCCCTCTCAGTTTCAGAGCAAATCAAAAGTAATAAAAGGCAAGAATAAAATAACAGGAAGAGGCATCATTTCCCCAAATATTTCTTCTAGCACCTATCCAGTGCCTATATATGTGGCCAGCAGCAAGACTCCCAAATTTTGATCTAGTCTTGCTCAGTCATTTTTAAATTGTTTCTTACTCTTTGTGATTTCATTTGTAATTTTCTTAGAAAATATACTAGAGTGGCTTGCCAATTCCTTCTCTAGCTCATTTTGCAGATGAAGAAATTGAGGCAAACAACATTAAATGACTTTCCCAGAGTCACATGGTTAAGTAAGTATCTGAAGTCAGATCTGAGCTCAGAGGCTCCTGATATCAAATCCTGCACTTTATCAACTACATCACTTAACTTCCCCTGGTTCTGAGCTACAAAAGCAATAGTATTATGGTAGGTACCTTAGCTAGCCCATAGAATCCTGTTTAATAATTTATTGAATAGTAGAACTAGAATGCTACATATACTAGTTATGAAACATAACTAAACTGCATATACTTATCCTTATTTAATATAAAATTTTAAATGCAGGTATTAACAAAAAGTAGAGAAAATGTCATATACCTTATAGTATAGGTCAGCATTAACTAGGTGGTAAAGTGGATAGAGTTTGAGCATTAAGAAGTTCCAAAGTTTAAATTCTATCTTAGATATTTAGGAGTGTGCCTTGGCAAATCACTTAATCCTGTTTCTCCATTTCATCAACAAGAAAAATGGGGTCAATAATAGGACATATCTTGAAGGTTTATTGTGAACAGCAAATGAAATAATATTTGTGAAACACAACACAGTTCTTGGAACATGGTAGATATTAAATAAATGTTGTGTTACTAACAGTGATATTAATATTATATTGCCAGAGGGAGGGTATGCTGGAGGCTATAAGGTGAGTACCATTCAGTAGGGATAGACTAGGTGAATCAGACAGCAAGTAGTGGAGGCCAAGGCTATAATTTCTCTCTCTCTCTCTTTTGTGGGTGAGACAGTTGGGGTTAAATGACTTTCCCAATATCACATAGCTAGTAAGTTAAGTGTCTGAGGTTGAATTTGAACTCAGGTTCTTCTTGAATCCAGGGCTGGTGCTTTACCCCCTGAGCCATCTAGCTTCCCTGAGGCTATAACTTCTCAAGTAGTCAACATTATGGGGTTTGGAAAGTATAGTGGGAGAAACCTGGGAGAATAGGACTGTGAAGGTCATTCACTTACACAACTCATTACTTAGTCTGAGGCTTGTAAACTGGGGGCAATATATACTTTGGAATAAGAACTACATGTGACATTTTCTTAGCAGCATTTTAATCTTCATAATAGTGATTGTCAAAATATCATGATCTTAACAGTTGCTTAAAATTGGGGAGTAATGGATTGATTTGAAGATCGTGAATTGAATTGATGAAAAAAGCTAGGTTTTGAAATTAAATTTTATTTTTCTAAACAAGCGCCTACATCCACAGTTGTTTGGAGAAAATTAATAGATTTTAATAGAATGGGATCTAAACATCAGACTGCCAACCAGAAATGTAAATAAGCCTTTGGGTATGATTATGGCTAGAGATGGTTATCAGAAGAATACTTTTTAAAAAGTGTCTCAAGTATTTTACTCGATAAGGAAATAACATGGGTTGATTTTTGCCCAGGCCTGTCTACTTTCAGTTAGTAATTATGCCACATATTTGTTTCCCTCCCAATTCTTTTTTTCAGACTTGTGCAATCTTCCTGTTGGAAAATTGGCATTGTTATTTATGTGGTACTGTAAATATAGCATGATGTTTACAGAAGATGTACTCGTGCCATATGAGGTTCGTGTTTAAGTACTGTGGTTTATACGCACGTAAAGTACAATGCAGATACAACTCATTCCAAATGGCAAAGGATTGTTGTGTGTCCAATTCTTGGTTCTGCATGGTAGTGGCGGGAGGGTGGGGAAGAATGGCGATAACATGGATAATTGAGTCACAGGTTATTAAAAAGTCTTCTTATTTTAGCCTTTTGTTTCAACCTTCTCTTCCATGAAAGTTTTGTTATTTTACTAGAACTGCTAAAAGAGACTTTGTTGACTTACTATGTTTTATGTCTTCCATCTGATCCCATTTGTCCCACTTTCTATCCAATTGGAGATGATAGAAAAAGAGTAAATATTCCAAAGATAAGCAATTTAGCAAAAGATGGGTGTGAAGGGAAAGAAATTAAGGCCTTGAATAATCCATAAATTGGGTGAAAAATAGCTTCCCTCCCAGAATCCTTCTTTTGATGGATAAATTTAGTGGGGCATATGGACTTAAAGATGAGAAGTCTGTATGTGGTATCTGAACTTTGTGGCAACAAGCAAATTAAAAAACAAAACAAAACAAAAACAACTTGCCTTCTTCCAGATGACCTTGCATCCCTAACCATGCTCACACTGGTGTTAGCTCCATATTTTCTCAAAATTTCCTGATATAGTGAGTTAAAGGAATTAAAATATTCTTGCTCTCCACTGCCACTTTCTGACCCTCTCTTTGCTGCCCCCACTCAACAACTCTATTCCTCTGAACTGATTTACTCTAGTCAAATTTATCAACTAATGTAGATACTTGAAAATTTTATTATTTCCTTTCTCTTCCTGAGTTCTCTTTCCTTTGGTTGGTACCTGCTCACAGTCTATTTCTAACCAAATTTCTCCCTTTCTTACTACATATCAATGTCCCCTGAAATATTCTAACTTCTCTGTTGCTAAATCTTCTTAGCTCCCATCACTTTCTCTTCTAATCCTGATACATGTATATTTGGGTGTATTAGGTGTTATCATCACCTACATGTATTTCACATCTAAGAATAACACACACCAGAACATAAAACATTATATTATCTCTTTCTATGTTGCATCCCTGATAAACTTATTCTTCATCTTCACCAGGATTTTCATCTCCCAGGACATTCTCAGGTTTTCTTTCCTTATTTAATATTACTTTCTTCAATTTAAGAAATAGACCCTCTCATTCATCACTTTATCTACATTGTTTTCTGTTTTCATATCATTTGTTCTTGGTCTTGTCCATTCACATATTTTGAAAATTCAACCCTGAATCATTCTCATCAATTGTTTTCTTCACCCCCATGCATGTGCTGATGAAAAGAGCTACAAACAAGTTGACTGGTTCCACTATAAATTTATGCCTTTTAATCTTAATAAAGCTTTCATTGAAACAAAGCAATCATTTGACTCTTCTCTAATTTATTCCCTATTTTACTCTCTACAAAGATCACTTCAAGCTTTCTTTTCTCTCTTCAAGGCTTCTTTACAATCCATCCCCTAAATCTCCACTATCAGCTCCTCTCTACTTCTCTACATCACAAATCCCTTGATTTCATCCTCAATTGTCTCTTCCTTTGTTTCAATCTCTGATAAAGATTTGAACCTTTCCCCCAAGACTAACCCCTTTATCTTGTACAATGATCTCTTCCTTTCTTGTCTCTAGCAGAAAGCTACAATTATACTTTTTTTTCCTTTCATCTTCAATTTCTTCCTATCTACTGATTTCTTCCTTAGTGTCAACAAACATAAACAAGTCCCTCTATTAAAAAGCCATTTAGTCTTCATTCTATATCTCTTTTCCATTATTCAATTACAATTTTAGAAAGGCAATCTATATTTTTTGCTCCCATGCGCTCTCTCTCCCTCCCTCCCTTCCTCCCTCTCTCTCTCTCTCTCTCTCTCTCTCTCTCTCTCTCTCTCTCTCTCTCTCTCTCTCTCTCTCTCTCTCTCTCTCTCTTTTTTCACTCACTCCTCAATTCCCTATGATCTGACTTCCAGTTTTCTCACTCAACTCACTCTGGATTTGCCTGTAGTCTCTTAATTGCCAATGATCTTTTCTCAGTTCTCATTCTTTTCACTCTCAGTGCAGTGTTTCACATTATTAATGATCCATTCCTCCTAAATACACTGTACTCTGGATTTTTGTGACAATGCTCTCTTTTGGTTCTTCTATTTATCTGACTACTTCCTAGTATCCTTTAATTGTACATCATTATCATCTTCATTAACATCCTCATCTCTAACATTCATATAAGATTTTGCAAAGCACTTTACATATATCTTATTTGTTCCTCAGATCAATATTGAGGCAGACAGAAGTTAAATTAATTGACCAAAGTCACATAGCTGTCCAAGTCTAGATGTAAATTCAAGTTTTCCTGACTTCAGGTCCAGCTCTCCTATCCACTGCACTATCTAGTTAATTCTGAGTGTTCCTCAAAGCTTTTTTGAGGCCCTCTTCTTACTATGTATTCTCACTTGTTGAAGTCATCAGTTCTCATTGGATTAATTATTTATTATGGAATATTCAGATTACTCCTATATATAGGCACACACAAATATACAGCCTTAATACATTTTTAAAACTTCAATCATATATTTCCTTTATTTCATAGAAAACATACTTCTATTTAAAGAAAGAAATAAGCTGCATGTGAAATACATTTTAAAGTTCTGATCTTAAAAATCTCTACATTTGAAAGCTATGTTGAATATTGATTTGAAATTTAGATACTCTCCTTTTGATTCTTTTTTATTTTTAAATATTTTATTTTTTGAAATACATGCAAAATAGTTTTCAACATTCACCTCTGCAAAACCTGCTGCTCCAATTTTTTTTTCTCTTTCCCACCTCTCTGCTCTCTTCCCACTTTACTAAACATGGAGCACTTATACTGAATTCTCCAAAGTGCTTCTTGAATTAATAGCATTATAAAATATTTGAGATGGAGACAAATCATTCAACCACCTTCTTCATTACATGAATGAGGAATCTAAGGACTCAGTGTCTTAGTTGAAGATACATAGCTAGTTAATGGTAGAGCTGGGTTTCAAATATATGCTTCCCTAAACTCTATCAAGTGTTCTCATCAAATTATGCTGTCCCTTTTTTTTTTTTTTTTTTTTTTTTGGCAAAAGGGTCAATGAAGATGTTGTTTATCTGATGATAATTTATAATGTTAACTATGATTTTAGAACAAAGTTTAATTTAACAAAAGTTGAGTTCAACTCATTTGGGGAGAAAGTTGAATATTGATATGGCTTTTCCAGAGAATGAGACTAGAGTTAGGAATTTGGGTTCAAATCCAGCCTTAAATGCTTCCTAATTTTATGACTGAACAAGATAAAACTAAAATAGTTTCTTCATCTATAAAATGGAGGTAATAATATCACCTACCTCTCAGGGTTGTTGTAAGGATCAAATGAGATGATATCTGTAAAGTTCTTTACTAATCTTAAAGCACTATAATAATGTTTGCTCTTATTTCCTATTATAATTAGAATCTAATGATTCATTACCAATGACATGAAATTTTCAAAAGATTTTAGATTAATATCTTTAGAATGTCTTAAAGCATTTCGATTTAATATTTCCCTTGTTTTAAAAAAAACAAAGTTGCACTAAGTTGGATTTCAGAAAGTCCAACTGAGAGGATAGCACGGTAAATGAAGCACATGTGGAGAATATTATACCCTAAACAGTAGTGAGTGTGGCAGTCTGTGGATCTTATGTAGGCAGCTGAAAACTAAGGCACTATTTAATTTGTTTTGTACACTGCCTACGAGGCTGTTGTAAGTATATGTATATTTAATACTAAGTGAAACTTGATAATCATGGGAGTGATTTTTAAAAACAGCACTAAATATCTAATATCATACTTTATTTTAGACCTTGAGGTAGCCGTGTTTTTGGAAAAAAAAGTTCCTCTCCTAACATCTTACAGATCATTAAAAAATACCATAACTTGTTTCCAAAAGCATTATGGGAAATGCCATCTTGAAAAGGCTAAAGTGCTACCAATGCCATGAAATTTAATCCTTAAAAAAAAAAAAAAAAAAAAAAAAAAAAAAAAGCTTAAAATCCTTTTAAAAACTCCTTCTGTAAAAGATTTGGGGAAATGTGAAATTTAAGACGCGAGAAAAGTGAATAAAAGGGGCAACAGATTTCTGAAAGAAATACATCAGGAAATGGAAATACTGAATGTATTATAGTCAGCACAAAGGAGACAGTTTCAAAGAGAGTTGTAATATGGAGAATTACTGAGTGGAAAGGAAAAATCCCTAACAAGGAAAGGGTTGTGAATGAAATTTCATGAACTATGCATGTTTTGGTTTAGAAAGTTTTTTTTTTTCTAGGTTCTTTAAAAGAGCAGGGGGTCTCCATACTTATTTTCACTATATAACTTTATCAATCAAAAATATTTTCAGCAAGATCATGCATTTATATATAATCTATACATACACATATATGTCTTTAAATTACATGCATAAATTACTAATACTAATACATTTTATATATATTATAAAACATATAGAGAATATAAATTAAATTTTAATGTATAAGGATAAATAGTATTTTGAAATATATATGCATAATATATACACAGATATGTTTGAATGTATATATGTGAGTGTGTTCCTGAGTGCTGAGGATCTTATCTTCAGAAAGTAATAGAAATTATTATAGGCTTAAAGTTACATTTTTATTTAATGAAAAGGAGGAGAGAATTCTTGGGAAAGAATTTTTGTTATAAATACACACCTAAGGGAAGAGGGCCTTTGAATTTTTTGAATTCATTAATAAAATATTATCTTCAATGAGAAGGCATCTCCATCATTGGATCCTTGAGACTGGAATGGAGAAAGAAAAGATAAAAGAACAGGGGTCTGTCTAGTCAATAGACATACATTTATTGAGTGGAGACATTTCTTTATCAAATATTCATGTGAACTATTTGTGCCTGACCTAGCTCATATTGATATGATCAGCCACAGTCACACACAATGTACCTTAACTCAAATATAATGATGTCATTTTGGCTTTCTTCAAGAAAGGACAACCCTTGATGAATAGTTGCAAGACCCAATACAAGGCAATCCTTCGTTGCTTGTTAATATTGAATAGAAGGAATAGGGTTAATAGGATATATGAAATCCAAATGAATTTGAATGACCTCTTGTGTCATCATAGGTAAAGTTTACCTTGGGTTCTGAAAGGCTTTCCAGATTAATAGAACTCTGTATCATATTTGCCTTCTTCTGTGGGGTTTGGTGCTAGTTCTGCAGCAGAAAGATTTGAATACACAACAAGCCTCAGATACTTATTAATTATGTGACCATAGGCAAGTCATTATATTAAACGTTGTTCTCTTGATGGATTTCTCCCTTCTTCATATTACTGACAACAATAGCAATTTCTAGCTGTTTCTCCAAGATAAAAATTAAATGTCAGTCCTGTTTAATGCAAATAAATTTTGAAATGAAATTTTGTGTTACTTAGGCAGCCCCTAACTTTCATGCCTTCATATTGTAGAGTTTTCTCATCTCATGTTGCCTAACTAGAATTCATACCTCAGCTCTGTGGGGCTCAATCATAAATGAACCATAAATCTTTGTAATTGGGAAGCATGGATATATTGGTGCCTTTTTAGCTGTAAGATTGCATAGTTATTATGAAATTTTCCCTCCCCCACTCTCCCACCATGGGCTGGACATACAGACCAAAAAATAAATGAACATAATAAGATTCCTCAAGTCACTTGTATTCTGTTATAGGGATAGGGTACATGCATAAATAAGTAAATACAAGATAGCTTAAAAAGAGGGGAAGATCAAAAGCAGCAACTTGGTTACTAGACTTAAGAATCAGGAGGACATGGGTTAGAATCCTATTCCAGACACTTACTTACTGTTTCCTTCTTGGTAAAATGAAGTGGTTCACTTGAAGATCTTTATGATCTCTTCCCCCTCCCCCAGCTCTTTATGTAGGGTCTTATTGATGTGGGTTAAGATCCCTTTCTAATTCCCAGCCCCCATGAATCCTAAAGGGAGAAATCCGGGCCCAGCCCCTATCTGAGTTTACTTGGGCTGTCCCCATTCTAATATGCTCAGCTTTCCCCAACCCCCACAAACAGCTTCATCCTTATCTAAAAACCCATGGAATTCTATTCAAATTCTAACCCTAGCTGAAGCTCAAGCCTGAGGCCAACCTGGGACTCCACCCTCCTTCAAGATTACCAAAAGCCCCCAGTATAAAAAGGGGAACCCTGGAGCCCACTTTTGGCAGGAGCCCCAAACATAACATACACTGGCTATGCCAAGGGTTCCTGTCCACCTGGTGCCAGCCCTGGCCTTGGCGTCTTTCTACCTTTAACCTTACTTCCAAACCCCAAAATAAACCTCTTTTATTAATCTAGGTTTTTGTGTCTGTAAATTCCTTTACAGGGGACTCTTGTGCTGCTACTAGACCTCATTTAACTCTGTCTCCTTGTAATGAATCCAAAGGGGTTGCAGGAGAGCTCTATTTGACTCCCTGTACCCCGAACCTGACACTAGACCTCAATTAACCCTAATTTCATTCAGGTACCCCTTACCTAATTCTCATCATTATGATCAAGAAAGGCTTCACATAAAAGAAGGGAATGAAAGATGCTAAGACACATATGATGAGAAAAGATTCTTAATCATGTTTTTGCAATTCTGTGAGAGATTTTGAAGCTCTCATTAAGAACCAAATTGCTAATTAGACAACCCCTTTGTTTATGGCTTTCAATGATATGTGAAAGGTCTTTATAAATTGTCAACCTAATGTAGAGTAGGCTCTGTGACTCTGAAAGGTAAGAATGCCTTTTATCAATTGTTATTTCTTGATAAGTTTTATTTGATCTGATGTATTTTTAAATGAATTCAAGTAGTCAGAGTGAAATGAAAATATCAATTTTTAATAGGAGGTACATTGTTACCATCTATAATTTCTTTGTTCTCTTGGTTGTCATGGGACACTAATGTGTAGAGAAAAGAGTGATGGATTTATATGAAGGAACCTTATTTCAAATCTATTCTGTTTGATCTTCTGTTTCTACTTGTATGATCTTGGGATTGATCATTTATATCTTTCTGGGCCTTTGTTTCCTTATCAGATGGGATTGGAGCTGATATTTTAATGATATTTTCCAGTTGTATGTTCTGTTAATTTATAAGCTCTGAGGTGAATGAAATGAATTTGAATGCTTCTTGTAACAGGGAAAGTTATCAGGAGAAAAAAAAAAAGCCATCATCTTTCTCCAATAATCCCTTCAAATTGAACTATTTAAACTACCAACCCCTCCAACTTTCCTATAATCTAAATAAGCAATTAACTAGATATTTACTATTTGTCACTCAGATACAAAATAGTTCTGTGATTTCATTGATTTGAAATTCCATTAATTATGAAAATCACCATCCATCCTTTCCTGGTCATCTTGTGGCCATGTTCTTCTATAACTTTGCCTTAGAAAAGTCTCCTCAATGTGCTGGAGGCTTTCCTCTTAAATTTTAATCATATCACTGGATCTCCCTGTTTATCTATCTATTCTTTACTCTTGCTATATGCTGCCAGCTTATCTTCACTTTTTATCAAAATATTCACCAATAATTTTTATCATGTTGTTGTTGTGCCAAGTTTCTGATTTAGTAGAATTGCATTTTTACATGCTATATGGCTTCAATATATGCACCAATTTTGTGTATAATCCATGCAAAGGACTTAGTGAATTATTTTCATTTTTTTAATAATCAAGCTTATAGTTGTATTGTTGATTTAATGACATATTGTTGGACTCTAAATTCTTGCTTAAGAACATAATCCTGAATGACAATACTGTTCTTATGGGGAAATATGCTCCATGAAAGGTTATTCAGAAGAGCATAACAGGAAAAAAGAGCCACTGCCTGTCTTTTCACATGTAAAGACTTCTTAAAATATACAAGGTCTATAATAAGAAAAATTCTCAAATTTCCTTGATTCTGGTTGTTTCATATTTCCTAGGAAAAAATACAACTGAATTAGGCAGAAGCTCATATAGACATATGGATTCACAGCTGAGTTCAGAAATTGCTTCAACACACCTTGAATTAGAAGAAGGAACAGATATATTTTGCTACTGGATAATAAATTACATATGGAGAAAACAGCTTTAAAATTGCACTGGTGATACCTTGAGACTATGAAATTTGTAGCTTTGAATATGTAAATTGAGACTGCAAACATACTCTACAATATGTAAATCAAGATTTTAAACATTTAAAAAAATTCAGTAGTCATCAATATTTTTTAGAGAATTTCTTAGAGATGAAGCTTGCAGTCTTTTTAGAGATTAAAATACTTAGACTAGAATTTATAGTGGTCCATATGCTCACTTTATGATGAAAACATTCAATATGGAATCTTAACCCATAAAAATATATGCTATCTGCATCTAGAGAAAGAACTGATAAATAGAATTATGTATAGAATAGTTTTTCATACACATATCTATTTGTCTTTAATGGTAGCCATCTCTAGGGTGCAGTAAAGGGGGAGAGAAGGAAAAAAAAGGGAAAAAGATATTTACATGTTAACTTTATTACATATTTAAGAGGGATAACAATTTGTACATAATAGATTTATAGTTTCATTTGCAATCATTTTTATTATATTATGTTAAGGAAATGATTGCTTTATTCCATTAATTAAAAATTAAATAAAAATTTAAAAAACAGAGAAAATGAAAGACAACAAATGGTCAACAGTATACTTATTTTAGCATTCATGCTTTCTTTAATTCTACCTGGCATAGCTTTTTGTTTGTTGATTCCTTTAAAAAAAAAGAGGCATAGAAAAATATAAAGGTTAGGAAGGGGACATAGTATTGCAGAAATACTTATTTAAAACAAATTATTTATCTTACACAAAGAGCCCCTTCACCATATCAATTTTTGTTTTACCTTACACTTTCCCTCACCAATCCTCTCACTCACATATTCTGCAATCCAGTGACATTGCCTTCCTTATATTACTTTGAACAAGACACTTCACATCTTCTTGGCTCTTGGAATTTTCACTGACTTTTCTCCCTTGCCTGGAGCTCTGCTTCCTCATCCCTCCTTCTTGGCTTTCCTAATTCCCTTTAAGTCCCAGTTAAAACAGCACTTTCTACAAGAAGCCTTTCATGATTCCCTTTAATTTTTAGTGATTTCTTTCTGTTTATTATTTCCACTTAATTCTGTATATATCTTGTGCTCTGTAACTTATGAACTTGCTCCTCCTAAGGTGTGAACTAGAGAACTGTCAAGTACCGACTTAGCACTTAGTAAGAACCTAACATCTCCCCCTTTCTTTTGATTTAGAACATAGGGTGGTCATGACCTTGAAACATAAATCCATCAATATGGGAGGCATTACACATAATTACAAAGATTACATAAACACATAGTAACATAACACATGCTAGAAGTATGTAACAAATAATATGATCAAATAATCATAAATTGAGAATTTATAAATGTCCATAAGTCCATTGTCCATTAGTCTCATCTTGTGTTAGGAAATCCAATGATCCAGTATTTAGCCTTAGATGGAGTTTACCACCCGCTTTGGGCTGCATTCCCAAGCAGCCTGACTCCAAGAAGACCTGGTCCCAGCGCGCCGGGGGCCGCTACTGGCCTCATATCGTCCACGGGCTGTGCCTCGATCAGAAGGACTTGGGCCCCCACCGAGAGCGGCACCGGGGAGTGGGTCTTCCATATGCCACAGGGCCCGCACCCCCCCTCGGGGCGGGGATTTGGCGCTGGGATTTGGCGCTGGGCTCTTCCCTGTTCACTCGCAGTTATTGAGGGAATTCTGATTAGTTTCTTTTCCTCCACTGACTAATATGCTTAAATTCAGCGGGTCGCCACGTCTGATCTGAGGTCACAATTTTGTAAACTTGTCTGACTGATTTAGACAACTGTTATCTGCAAAATGAAGGTATGAAAATATTAATTCAAACCTTTCTCTTCTAATTGCATTGCTAACAAGACTCTGCTCCTTATCTGAACTTTCCCAATACATTCCTCTCTTATCAAAGCAGTAATATTCCTCTAAGGGAGCATGTAAGAGGAAATTTTTATTCATCTGATCTATAAGAGATCTCAATTTTGAGACCAATGCTTTTTCTAATTTTGTCATAGGCTTAGGCTGCTTCACAGGCAATTCTGTTTGTGTTTCTGCCTCTTCCCCTCCTCCTTGCTCCACCCCTGAAGGGTTAATTGAGGGAGGAAATGGGACATGCTCCTGTTGCTTACAATTGTACTTAACTTCATTGTTATCTGATTCATCCTTTTCACCTAGTTTAGTTGACACTTCCCCATTTTGCTCCTTCTTCTCTTCCTTTAGCATAGTATTTTTTTAAAGCCATTTGGATTAAATTGTAGGTATGAATTGTATCTTTGGAAATTGAGTTTAGTCTGGAACCAAAGGGCAAAATGTCATAAGGGCAATTGTAGTGTTCACCTAATTGCTTTCCTACTAATTCCCATTCATCTAGATCCAATTCTTTTTCCAGAGAAAAACAAGGACATATGACCTTCTCAGTTTTTAAAAGTTCAGTAATCTCCTCCAAATTTATAATCAATCCTTGGCTTTTCATAACCTTGATAATGCTCTCCAAATATTTTCCTTGAACAGAAGGCATTTGCCCCATTTCACTCTAAGAGATTGCTGGTTTAGCCCTTAACAAGTTCCTTATTTATCTATTAGCACACTCACTTAATCTTTAACAAAGTTTCCTTGTTACTCATGGTTCTGGGTCAGAGAGACTGAGATCTGGATTGGAGGCTTTTCCACTGGAATCAGGATCGTGTCTGTCCCTGTTCGGGTGCCAAATTGCAATGGTCCGGTCTAGTTCCTCTGAAGGGCTCAGAATAAGTCCTTGTCAGGATAAGGAAAAGTCCTTGCCCCACATTGGGCGCCACTATGTAATGTGCTGTTGTCTCCAGAAGCTGCTGATCGCTCTCTGGGAGGAGATCTGCTGTGTCAACTCAAATCTCTTGGACAGATTCTTCTTCCTGTAGAGAGCCGACTTCCCTTCCTGCAGAGAGTAGTCTGAAGTCTGGTCCAGAAAACAACTCCCTTTTTCCTCCAGAGCTGCCCTCTTTATCCTCCCAGAGAATGGGTGTGGGATAATGCAAGGGCTTCTGGGAAGAATTACTTCAACCAATGAACTTGCTCCTCCTAAGCATTCAAGCTCTTCTCCAGGAATTCACAAGTAAAAACTCCCAGTAAAGGCCAGAACTAGAGAATTGTCAAGTACCGACTTAGCACTTAGTAAGAACCTAACAGTGCTCCTTGATGGTATTTTAGCATAGTGTAGCTCATAGTAGGTGCTTAGTAAATATTAATTGATGAAGTCATTGAAAGAAGCTTGGTTGAAATGTAGGAGGCAGAAAAACATCAACTTAATGAACAGTAAATGTCTGTTATATATTAATGCACCATGCTTGACACTGATGATACAGAGACAATTGAGAACCTTTTGCTCTGCTGGGGATGGTGGTGGAATAAGGGGAAAGATTTCCAATTCTTATGTAGTAATTATATGTCTAAATATAGTGAATAAATCAAATTACAAGCAAATTACCTGTTGGTACTGGGTATATAGACACCAGAGTGAAAACATTTCCTGCCTTCAAGGACGGAATATACAATATTAGAAAATACAAAATAGGTAAAAAAGATAATTTAGAGAGAAATAGAACTTAATAGAAAGCGGGAGAATCAGTAAAGTATTTCTGTAGAAAGTAGCTCTTATGTAATTGTCTTAAAAATTTCTTAACTTTAAATTCAATTCTGATCTTTCCTAATTTTGTTGTAGTTCAAAACATTCTACAATACTATGAGAACAACATTTTTTCTTTTCTTTCCTTTGCTCATTCAAAAGTTCAATAATATATTTAAAATATCCATACATTCCCTTAATAAACTAATATGCCTATATACTTTTGGAATTTATTAAAATCTTTCTTGACTACACTCATATTTTTAGTCTATGCCATTCCTTAGAATAATGAGGTTTATATATTTTCTACATAACATACAAAATAGTATTTTGTTTTATTTGTCCAGAAAAAAAAAAAAAACCCTTTCAAGCTTCAAGGAATGTTCCTTATTCTTTTATTATGAAATTTCATCAGTAAAAAATGGTGAAAATTTCCTTATCCTCTCTCAGCCTTTACCTTAGGGAAGCTTTCTTATATAGAAGTCTAGACATTTCTCTTTTTTTCTGGACCATCTCCAATTCTGTTACATATTTCTTAGTTTTTGGTAATTGGATTGGAGTGAGACTGGACCTTAGAAATCATTTTCTCTTATCTGTTGGGTTCTTTGTCTATCTGTAGGGCAGCTTGATGGTACAGTGGATAGAGTGTCAGGTCTGAAGTCAGGAAACACTTTTCTGGGTTTAAATATGATCTCAGATACTTTCTAGCTGTGTGACCTTGGACAAATCATTCTGTTTGCCTCAGGTTTTTTTTTTTTTTTTTTTTTTGTCTGTAAATAAACTGGAGAAGGAACTAATAGACCACTACATTATCTCCAACAAGAAAATTCCAAACATGGTCATGAAGAGTAAGATACTGTTGAAAAAAATGACTGAACAATAACAACAACTATCTTTCTTTAGTTTCAATGATGAATTTGTATCAACACAATGGTGTTCTCTTGTTCCTTCTGTATAATCATCAACAACATGAATTTGCTTGATGGCTTATCAAGATTGGGATTCAGTCAATAGCTGGATAATAGAGAAAATCAATTGACAGTCCTTATGGGATGATTCTGTCTATAACCTTGACCTTTACAATGTAATGGTTTGGTCATCTGAGTTAAGTAAACCAGAAACAATAATGTACTCTGTCATTATGGGGAGGGTTTTTCATAAGGATAACTCTATTTAAAGGAAAAGCCTATATACTCTAAGGGAAGGACTCAAATAATGAGACAATTTTTATTTTATTAAATAAAACAAAAACTTTTAAATTACTTCTTTGGTTATAGATACATTTTTTTAGAACAAGAATTTCCTTTCAATTGCTTAAGTACTTTGCTTTGATACTAGCATGTTTTTGTTTTTTTTTAGCCAAGTGATAATGATTTCTGACTTCAATGCCTCACACAATTAAGTATTTTTTTTTTACTGGTAATTTTAAAGCAATTGCACACCTGCATTGTCATGTTTCTTTCTTTCTGAACTCTCCCTCACCCTTGGTATCTACAATTAATATTGTACTATACTAGAACATTAAAAATGTAGACACTTCTGGCACAAAAAGCAAAGATTATAGATGTAAAAAAATTTAGCTTTTTTTTTTAAACCAGTAATCTAAATTTTCTATGCAGAAATTAATATTATGAAATACAATGGAAATTATTAGAATACCAAATAGCAGGACATAGTGGTTTATATTCATTAAAATAAGAGAGCAGATCAAATGTTACTTAATCAGTTCTATTATAATAGAATTTCATTAGGAATTCTGGTTTTTAATGATGACATACAGAAATAGCACTTTGAGAAATGTTTATAAAAATTGCTCTAATCTATAAAATGTTAATTCTCTAATAAAGTTTTCCATTTAAATGGTATTTTTTAATTCCCTGTGATTTTTTTAATACATGAATCTTCATCATATACCTTTAAGAATGTAGCTAGAGGAAAGATACTATACTCTTGATTTCAAAGATATGCTCAGAATAATTGTAATTTGCTTTGGATTACATAATAAATATTAGTCATTAATAGAATATTTATTGTCTTATTTTGTTGCTCCCTTATTTTTTTTTATAGTTTTTATTTACCAGATATATGCATGGGCAATTTTACAACATTGACAATTGCCAAACCTTTTGTTCTAATTTTTCCTCTCCTTCCCCGCCCCCATGGCAGGTTGACCAATACATGTTAAATATGTTAAAGTATAAATTAAGTATAATATATGCACACATGTCCAAATAATTGTTTTGCTGTACAAAAAGAATTGGACTTTGAAATAGTGTACAATTAGCCTGTAAAGGAAATCCAAAATGCAGATGGACAAAAATAGAGGGATTGGGAATTCTATGTAGTGGTTCATAGTCATCTCCCAGAGTTCTTTCGCTGGGTATAGCTGGTTCAGTTCATTACTGCTCTATTGGAACTGATTTGGGTCATCTCATTGTTGAAAATGGCCACATCCATCAGAATTAATCATCATATAGTATTGTTGTTGAAGTATACAAAAATCTCCTGGTCCCATTCATTTCATTCAGCATCAGTTCATATAAGTCTCTCCAGGCCTTTCTGAAATCATCCTGTTGGTCATTTCTTACAGAATATTAATATTCCATAACATTCATATACCACAATTTATTCAGCCATTCTCCAATTGATAGGCATCCACTCAGTTTCCAGTTTCTGGACACTATAAAGAGGGCTGCCACAAACATTCTTACACATACAGGTCCCTTTCCTTTCTTGAAGATCTCTTTGGGATATAAGCAAAGTAGTAACACTGCTGGGTCAAAGGGTATGTCAAAGGGCATGCACAGTTTGATAACTTTTTGAGCATAATTCCAGATTGCTCCCCAGAATGGCTGGATATATTCACAATTCCACCAACAATGTATCAGTGTCCTTGTTTTTCCACATGCCTTCCAACATTCTGCATTATCTTTCCCTGTCATTCTAGCCAATCTGACAGGTGTGTAGTGGTATCTCAGAGTTGTCTTAATTCGCATTTCTCTGATTAATAATGACTTTGGTCCCTTATTTTTAATCTACTTAGTATTTATTATTAAATTTGGGGTCCTTGCATATTTATTTTCATTTATTGATATATGTTGTCTTAAGACAAGTGGTCTTCAAAATCCAATGAATAGTCACCTACTATCTCTTGAGGCAGTCCTTTCTACTTTTGGACATCTGTGATTCTCAAGGAACATATTTTGCTTTGTTTGTTTTTTAATATCTACCTTTTTCCAAATTCCATCTTTTCTTTCCAGTTACTCCTTCTGGGTCACCTTTCTAATAATAATTCTTCGAGTTAACTATAGGCCTTTATAAATATTCTCTTTCTCAGGGTACATATCCCTAAATCTTTAACTGACTAGTCAACCATATAGCATCATTTCTAATCTCCTCACCTTTTTGGTTTCTCTCTTCTGTATGCCCTTAAATTTGTCAACATCTTATTTTGAATGTAGGGGTCAGACTAAATAACATTTTCTACATGTTGTTGGACAAAGGCAAAGTCTAGAACTGACTCTCAGAATCTCAAAACCTAATATCACTTCATACAGGGTTTTGTAAGCATCTGAAAAATTTTATCAACTAGTCTCATCATTTAGTATCACTATAATATGTTTCTTTTGGTGTTCTGTTGGTTTTCAGTTGTGTTGACCAATCTTGAATCATGGAAATGTCATAGGAGCATGGATCTAGAGCTGGAAGAGTCCACAGGGTCTAACTTGTCCAACAAAGTATTTTGCATTGGAGGAAATTGAGGCTTAAGGGAGATAAGGCACTTGCCCAAAGTTATTTAAGTCATTAGCGCTGAGGCACTGAACTTGAAGCCAGATTCTGTGAGTGATCATTCTTTGATGCTCTCAAGTTTTTCTATATAGCCTTTTTCTAATGCCTTACATTATCCCTCCATCACACACACACACACACACACACACACACACACACACACACACACACACACACACACACACTAACAATCCAAAAAAAAAAAAAATCCTTAAGCATTGCAGGTTCTACCATCGACATCTCAATTTTAGCACTTGATAGCTCTCATCTCACCCTTCTCTTGGTATAGTCATTATGCAATTGATATTCCTTAGAATGTGATCATCTTGAGAGCGGGGACTGTAATGCCTGATACTCAGTAGGCTCTTAATAAAAAAAAAAAAAAAAGTGCTTGTTAACAGGGACTTAGTAAAAGGTATGAGGGTCTAGGAGGAGAAAAAAGGCTGATATGCCATCCATTCATTTCATATAACATAGAGTTAAGCAGTTTCAGTTTAGAAAATTCCTTCAGGATTTTCTTTTATATTTCCTGTGTATTCCAATCTAAGAATGTTTAAATAACACCAAACAAGAGCAAAAATACTCCAGGGTAATATGGAGAAAGGATTTTTATAGTGGTCACACTAAAAACATGACTTCAGAAAGATTATTCTTATATAGACACATACATGATGTGGATTTGTAATAGAATGAAAACATATTTCTCTGAAATCATTAGTTGGTTCTATGACAATACCTCATTAGTCACAACAATGTTACAGGGAACTTTAGGGAGTTTTCATCTTGGGAACTAGAACACAACAGTAATTTCTTGGAATCAGAAACTCAGACAGTTGGAAGAGCCCTCACCTTCAAATATTAAGGTCATCTAATATCTAATTTATATTTATTTAACATTAGGTCATTCAGCTTCTAATCTGCAGCATGAATCCTCTCTCTAGTTGAAACCAATGACTATTCATTGTCTACTAGGGAATGAATAGATTCTTAAGGACACAATTGCAGGGTAAACAATGGCTAGTCCTATGATTTGCATATTTTTGTTTCTAATTTTAATTTCTCATTTGTATTATAAAGATAACATACTAATAGCACACTAATTTAAGAAGATCATTCTTTAGTTATTGTTGCCTGTATTTTTGTTATTCTGAACAGTAGATTATAATAAACTACTGCTTCAAGTAGGGGTTGAAACCTTGAACACTATTTTGAGTAAAGAGCCTATTTCCTGAGTAAAAGGTTAAATCAGTTGATAAGTCCCTCTGGTTTTAGCTTAGACATGAGAATCGTGCATTTTTCATGAACTGTCTATTAGTCAAATAAACTCTCACCCTCTAGAGCAATATAATCTGAAACTTACAAGTCTGAACAGCTTAATTTTATTTAATTCCTACAAGGTTCATGTGGAAGATAAAAAAGCTGCTGAAACCTTGATGTAGTTCAAATTCAGACTATTTTTCATCTATCTGTAGTTAAGGCGTTCATGTTTCAAAGGGAAAATTCTCTTGGGCAAAAAGTAGCTCTTCTAGACACTGTCTAGTTTCTGCCCTGAGGAGGCATTAGGTGTGAATACCAATAGTTAGGTGAAATCCATGTCCCTTTGGTTGACCAATTTAACATAATTAACATTTGAAATTGCTATCTCAATATACTTCTCTTGAAGAGCAATTCACTGTTTAAATAACTGTAGCTAACAATTCAGCTAGGTAATCATTTCATATCACTAGGTGAAGTGCATGACTAATAGACCATCATTAACTTTATTATCAAGTGGGGAGATTTGCTCCTTGATGAAGGAGAGCTACAAGACTATTTACTGGCATGTTTGTATGTTTGCACTGCTCACAAATGCTGCAAGGGCATAAGAACAGGTGAATTCATCTGCTATCAGGGCATGTAGGAGAAGTGGGCTTCTTTGTTCACTGTAAAAACCATGAATTTGTATTTTAAATCTGTACTTTAATACCAGGCACAAATCATTGATTGTATGGCTCTAGTCTCAGACACATACTACCTGAGTGACCCTGGACAAATTACTTAACTCCTGCTTCCCTCAGTTTCCTCATCTGTAAAATGGGGAAAATAGTAGAATCTTATTCCTTAGAACTGTTGTGAAGATCAAGTGAAATAATAATTGAAATGCCCTTAGCACAATGCCTATATATATATATATATATATATATATATATATATATATATATATAGGCTATTGCTATTAGTGATATTGCTATTTATATAGCAAATGCTATATAAATGTTAACAGGTTTTTTTTTTCCTCCTGAGGCAATTGTTGTAATAAAGACAAACATTCCTAGAAAGGTGCTAGGGGACTTAATGAATTTCAATCTTTCTGTGGTATGTCTATTTATCAGTAATTTATTGAGGAGACTTAAAGCTATCCCTTCATGTTGAGGGAGAAGATGCTTTGTCTATGGATGACCTGAAGGATCCTGGAAAAGACTTGCCATCTATCTCCAAAATATCTTCTACACAAGTTTTTCATTGTGTTTCATATTTTGTCATATCTTTTCTTTGAGACGTTGTATTTCTACATATTGTGCTTGCTGAAATATAAATATCCTTGGCAGGTATATTATGAAGAAGATGAACTAGAAGGAAGAATGGTAAAAGGGGAAGGAGGAGAACATTGAAGATCCTGTTTCCATGTGTCAGTGTTCCCCAAGATCAGTTCTGGTTATAGTGTAGGAGTTTTTCATTTTCTTTTTTATCCTTATTAGTCATGTTTTGAAAGAAAACACACACAAAAAACTTCAGAAAAATAAAGAGTTAAAAAAGTATGCTTTTAACTTCACTGAGACTCCATCAGTTCTTTCTCTGGAGATAGATAACATTTTTCATCATAAGCCTTTTATCTTGGATAATTGTATTGCCAATAATAGTTAATTCATTCACAGATGCTCATACAATATTGTTGTTACTGTGTATAGCATTCTCCTAATTCTGCTCATTTGACTTTGCATTAGTTCTTTTAAGTTTTCATTGATCATCACTTCTTATAGCACAATAATATTTTATTACAATCTTATATCAGAACTTGTTCATCCATTCCCTCATTTTGGGCATCCCCTCAATTTCTAATTTTCTACCAACACAAAAAGTTGCTATAAATATTTTTACACATACAGGATTAGTAATTTTTCTTTTTTTAAAAAAATAATCTTTTTGGAAAACACACCTAGTAATGGTATCAGAGCAAAGGGTTTAATCTTTTGTCTGTGTCATGAACCCTTCTCACAATCTTGTGAAGACTACAGATTCCTTTTCAGAATGAAATTTTTAAATGTATAAGCTAAAACATGTAGGATTACAAAGAAAAACAATTATATTGAAAGTAATAAAATATTAAAAATCAACAAGTTCATCAAATTTAATTTTAAGAACTCCTGATATAAAAGGAATTATTATTTGTTTTAGGGAAATTAGAAGAGCAGTAAAGAAATTATTTTCCTCCCTTATGAATAATACTTTGCTCACTTACTTTGTAATTTGGCTCCCGTGGCTATGATTCAGTTTCTCTATCTTGTTATTATTTAAAGCCATGATACTTTCTCCCTTCCTTGTTGCAGAAGTATATAGACAACATAATAGTATGTGTGAAGTGCATTGGACTTATAAGGACAAAGGCCATTTGTATATTAAGGATATTATTATGAGAGATAGTGTGGATTAACATATACAGAATCAGCTAGGTTTAAATCCAATTACTGGGGAGAGGTCATTTAATTTCTTAATGCTCTAGGCCACTTTATATGACTATTAAGTTACAGAGTAGTTGCACATCTGTATTTCTAGAGGGAGTTTGCTCACCTGAGGTTCCCTATATAAGTCATACCACTAGTTCTGTCCTTAACCCTGCCATTTACATAGTGAGCCAAGGCTTGCATCCTTGATTTTATATTATATTAGGAAGATGAAACTCCTATCCTGGCAGTCAGATTATGTCACATACATATATTCATAAACATATACATATATATGTATGTATATATATGTGTGATGTATTTTATTTATATATATATTATATTGTGTATAATAAATTTCAAAGCTACAGGACAAAGGCATTTCATAAATTATTAATTAATATCTTAATAAATATGAAATCATTAAACTCACACAGATGCTAATTCATCTGAGTAGGTTAGAAATTGTCACATGATGTAGAGATTATAAGAAATATTGAGGCAAAATTTGATAACTCTTCTGAATGTAACTAAACATTATCAAATGTTATGTATTAGAATCATAGAATTGGTTGAATAAAAATGTAGTTCTTGAATTTAATAAATCTTCCAAATTCATATGAGAGATGTCGTCCAACATGTGAATCCAAATATTTTGGATGAGAAAATTTTTCCTCCAATCAAAGGATAGACATGCCTTTTTGATTTTTTTTCTCTGAGAGGCAATTGGGGTTAAGTGACTTGTCCAAGATCACACAATTAGTAAATATTAAGTGTCTGAGGCCAGATATGACCTCAGGTCATCCTGATTCCAGGGCCAGTGCTTTATCTAGTGAGCTATCCATATAGCCCCTTTTTAGGGACTCTTTTAGCATTATCTTAAATGCATTTTTGGAAACTTGAGGCTGACTTTTGAATTGCTTCAAGTGAGATACTGACATAGAAAAACCAATTAGCTATACTTACCAATATATTAATGTTTTCCAGAAAAGTTGTGTAAATCAAATAGTATTTACAATGGAACAGGGGAACTCCTTACTTCATGGAATCATTTGACAAATACTTATGTAAAATGAAAAATATTTCCACGTTAAGAAAACATTGCAACCTAATTTTGTAGAGTTTTTTTAAAATTTAGTTTCTTTTAAGTGCAAACTTGTTCTTGGTAAAAATGAACAGGAGTAAGACTATTCAACATTTTGCAGAAACAGTTTAATATGCCAGTGGTATGGAGAAGGGTCTTAATTACAGTTTTTAAATAGATTTGGAGATATTATATAGATGGTAGTGAGGGAATGTTATCTGTATCCATTTAAGAAATGACAATAGATAGTGGAAACCAATGAACATGGTCATTGAATTCTTAGTAGAAGGTTGAAGAGAATTGAAGAGGGAAGAGATTTCAGCTAAGATGACTTCCTATAGAAACAGATTACTCAGAAAACCTATACTAGTAAAACCTTAACATTAGTAGCAGACCAAATTTTTTTATTTAGTCATTTTTTCAGTCATGCATGGCTCTTTGTGACTTCATTTGGGGTTTTCTTCAACCTCATTTCCTTCATTTTAGCTCATTTTACAGATGAGGAATCTGAAAGAAACAGGGTTAAGTGATTTTTCCAGGGTCACACAGCTAGTGAGTGTCTGAGAATGGGTTTGAACTTAGATCTTACTGATAGAAAGCTCAGTGCTCTGTCTACTATATCACCTACCTGCCCTTGCAGACTAAATACTGATCAACAAAATGAATGAGAAACTACACTAGTGACTTCTAATACACGAAAAGTCAGTCAAAACACAAAAAAGTCAGTCATTATCCCATGATTTAAAAAAAAAAACAAAAAAAATTAAACAATATGATTTCAAGGAATAATAAATGAAAATGTCTCAGTTATCTTAAAAGCAGAGTGCAAAGTGAAGACAGAAAAAAAGTTTCTACAGATTACTTCCTAAAAGATATTCTGAAATGAAAAGTCCCAGGAATGCCTTAGTAAAATACAAACTTTCCAGGTCAATTAAACAGAAAGAAAATGTTCATGTACCAAAGATCACACAAGACCTGCTTTTTGTACCTTAAGGAGAAGGAAATCTTGGAATACCAAATTCCAAGTAGCAAAAGAGATTTGCTTATAATAAAAAATAACATTCTGCAAAGAAAGTGCAATCTTACTTGGGAAAAAATAGATCTTCAATGGAGTAGAAAACTTTCCAGCATTCCTGAAAATACCAGAATTAAATGGAAACTTTGATGCAAATTTTGATGATGTTTGATGCAAACACAAGAGACAATATACAATAGAAACATAAATTTATTTTTATATTTATAAAGAATTGTATCATGATGCAGTAATAATATTCTAATAGTATTTCAATAGAGAGAAAAAAAGATCCTTCCAAACCTTAATGTCTTTAAATAGTGTATTGATAAAGTTAAATAAGAAAAACAGAGGTCTTAGAGTAGAGGTAGATTAGTTCTGTTCTGAGAGCTTTAAAAGAAGTAAAAAGGAATACACTAGTATATAGAGCAGAGAAACTTGCTGTTTCTGATAAGAATGTATAAACATGGATATAAGGCTAGGGAAGAGAGTTTAGGATGAACCTCATTTTTATCAGAAATGGATAAATGGATATATACACATGAAACGCAACAACAGAACAAACAGGTAGAAAAAATTGATAATTTTCAAATAGAACTATAAGTAAAAACATTTCCTGTTCCTGAACAGGGCTTTTAAATGAGGTGAGGAAAAGTAAAAAAAATACTTTCTAAGGGCATGACCATCAGTTGTGAAATGGCTTATCAAAATATGACTTCTAAAAGGCTACTTATCAATTGTTGACTGACAGAAAAATTGTGCCATAAATGTAATGGAGTATTATGATTTCATAAGAGATGATGAAAAAAACAAAGCATCTTGAGTAGCATGCACTAATGCAAAATAAAATGAACAAAATCAGGAAAATTATTTATACAAAGAAAGAAACATGGTAAAGAAAACAAATTTCAAAGATTTAAGAACTCTGGTCAGATCAGTGATTAATTATATCTCCAGATAGACTCAAAGTGAACAAAGACACCCATATTTTTGAATATACCTTATATATGGATTTCTTTTACTTGACTATGCTTATTTGTTGCAAGGATTTTTCTTTTCTTTTCATCTTTAATTAGGGGGTTAAGAAGGAGGAAGTAGGAATAGCGATTACAAAAAAGGATGCAATTGAAACATTTTTAAACAGAAACAGAAGGAAGCACAAATAAGCAGTTTTAAAATTTTACATGTGGAATTATTACATACTTTTTAAAAATAAGCAGTAGGAAATAGAGATTTATGATCTTTTGTGTTTTATATCTGTCTGTCTATCTATATAAGCATATATGCTCTTTTTTGGTGTTTAAGTTCAGAAAAAAATTTAAGAGAATGGAAGGAGAGAGAAGGAAAAATATTCTATTCTTTGAGCTCAAAAATACATGCTTTAGGAACTAAAAACAAAAGGTAGGATATTGTTGGATATAGACATTTTAATTATATTTAGTTCATGTTATGAAATTTTCTAGGGCAACAGTCTAAAACAATGAATTGCAGGCTTGCTTTGGCAGTCATATCATTTCTCAGTGTTCCCCTACAGTCACAATTTAAGAATTATTTTTCCATGCAGAGAATACTGAGGGCACTTAAATATTAACTCTTTTAAGTTTGCAACCACAGCCCAAGATGTTAGAATTGCTTTTGGTAAGGAAGATATTGAGACCAATTGCTTAGTCTCATTGACTGTATACTAACTGAGTGTACATGGTTTTATATAATACCTTGACTCGCATTCTCTGTTTTTCCATGTTCATTGGTTCTATTTGAACATTATCAAATGATGTTCAACTCTTTGTTGATTGTATTTGAGACACTTTTTTTTGTAAAAGATGCTAGATAGGTTTGCCATTTTCTTCTCCAGTTCATTTTACAAACGAAGCAACTGAAACAAATAGGATTAAGTAACTTGCCCAGGGTCACATAGCTAGTAAGTGTCTGAGCCAGATTTGAACTTAGAAAGATACATCTTCCTGACTCAAAACCTGGCACTCTATTCACTGTACCACCCAGCTGCCCCTCTCACTCTCTGAAGACTTCCTAAATCCTATAATCAAACCAACTCTCAAGGATTCCCAAAGCAGAGACAACAATAAAACTGCTAAAGATCTTGTGCTTATCACAAATTCTCACTAACTGGGATGCTATGCCTGAACATCCATATATATATATATATATATATATATATTCAAATTCACAACTTGGTTTCTTCTTTCACTCCCAGCAGCACCACTCAGAAACAATTTCACTCCAATCACAGTGTTAAGCTTCTGTCTATACTCTGCATCCATATCCTGAAGAATTTACTTGACATAGCAGCTATAGATTACCAGCACTGAGACATTACTAGCATTTCCTTTATGGCTTGGAATCGAATCTTTTAGACACTAATTATTTCACCTTCTTAGGTGCATGCCTACAGAGGTAGTTTTCTTGTGTTCTTGTTTTTGTTATTGTATTGGGTATGCAGAAGGTTCTTTTTAGATCCTTTATTGAATCCCTTGAGATGTTTTGGTATTTGTTGCTCCATTGAGGTTCAACTAATAATGATGTTGCAGCAAGTTGATATAACTAAGTCACAGTCTTAGGTTTGATTTTTAGGGAAGGATGCCAATGAGAAAAGGCAGGGAGAGAGAAGCGTGGTGAAGGGAGAGAGGAAGGATAAAGGAGGGAAGTAAGGAAGGAAGGAAGGAAAAAAGAAAGGAAGGCAAGAAGGAAGCAAGAAGAGGAATACAGACAGACAAAGAAAGATGCAGAGAGATAAAGTACTGCAAAAACACAAGCTGGAGATATGAGTGGGGGACAGAGTCAGTGATGAAATGGCAAGCTATTCCTAGGCAAAGTAGGAAGATAGAGGAATACTAACATGGCAATGGAGTTGTTCTGAATCCAAATTTCCAGGACCAAGGTCTTATTTGAGGGATAGCTAGATAGAATTTTAAAATCATCAGGAAGAGTGACTGGCTCTAACTGAAGACTCATATAATCACTACCTGTGGGTTGGAATGTGAGGTTTCTTGTGAGATTTCTTCTAATTTTAGATTTTAGATTTTAGGATTTTAGAATCCTGATTGGATGTTTTTGCTACCATTTCAGACTCTATCAGTATAGAGTCTGATAATGACTATAGATAACCAACTAGAAAATAGATAATTATTTGTTTTCTTCTCTTCCAAACTTCACACAACAGAACAAAAACAAAACAAAACAAAAACAAAACAAAAACAAAACAAAACAAAACAAAACAAAACAAAACAAAACAATTCTGTGGCTTTGTTGTTAAATATCCCATTAAAAAATCATGTTAATTCACTTAATGGATATTGCTTTAAAATTTACATAGCACTTTACATGCATTATCTTCATTAGATAGAACAATCCTGTAAGGTAGATGATGAGTAAACACCATCATTTTTACAGATTAGTACAGGGAGGCTTTTGGGGATAGCTAGGTAACATATGAATAGAATTCTGGCCCTAGAGTCAGGAAGATCTGAGTTCAAATCAGTCTTTGAATAGGGAAACAAAGGATATTCATAGTAATCCATTAACTATCTTGAGCTGGCAAAAAGTGCTCTTTTATAAACTATAAACTAAAATATAAAATGATGTTTTTTGGCCCTGAAAAAAATACCTTCATAAAGTAAAGACAGAAATTCATATTAGTTCTTTATAAAGATACATTTCTCTGGTTCCGTTTATTCTTTCTAGAAGCCTTTCACATGAGGCTTGTAAGCCTCTATCTAAATCATTACAAATTCCCCCAAATTCTTAGTCACTGGAGAGGACAAGCTGTAATAAGTGGTAGGTAGTAAATTTATAAACAATAAACACTGTAAACTTATATGTGAGGCAAAATGAAGACAGGCTTGCTATTCCATCCAGCCATGGCAAACTGCTTCTTTTGGAGAGATGTATTTTGTCTACATTATATTGCACATTAAAGTTTGTTTGCAAAGATTTTTATAAATATTATTATATTTTGTCCTCACAGAAACCTTGGGAGCTAAGTGCTGTTATAATAGCCATTTTATAGATGTTCATGATATACCAAATGCTACATAATCATATATTACCCTGTAACAGAATGATGTTATCTAATATAATATTTGATTAGTTTTGTTATTATTGTTATTTGATTTTAATATAAATATATATATGTATATATATGTATATACACATATATATACACATATATATAGTTGTCATTTTTAATCATGACCAGCATTTCATGACCTCATTTGGTGTTTTATAGGCAAAGATACTGGACTAGTTTACATTTCCTTCTTGAATTCATTTTACAGATGAGCAAACTGAAGCAAATAGGGTTAAGTGACTTGCCACATTTTAGGAAGGTTATTGACAAACTAGAAAATGTCCAGAGGAAGCTTACTGAAGGATTTGGAGTCTATGTCAAATGAGGAGCAATTGAAAGAACTGTTTTGCTTGGAGAACCTAAAGAGGGTGGAACATAACATGTATTTAAATGTTTAAAGAGCTTTGATATGGTAGAGAGATTCGACTTGTTCTCTTTGGCCCATGAGGACAAAACTAGAAGGTCTATATAGAAGTTCCAGAGATGCATATTTAAGCTTGTTATCTGAAAGAAAACAAAGAAACCATTTCCAACATTTAGAGACAGCAAAAAGTGCAGTGCTTCCTCACCCTTTTTGGGGATTCTTCATACTGAATCTGGATGCCCACTTCTCAGGTATGTGACAGTGGGAATTTCTTTTGTCTAGAGTTGTGTAGAGGACCTTTGAGGTCTGCTTCAACTCTAAATCCTGGTGACTGCATGACTTTTTCTTTTGGATTTGCTTTCTTTGATTTGAATTACTTCTTATACTTCTTCTTGTGTCTCTTTTGATTTCTACCCTAATTCTTTCTTTCTCAAAAAATAAATATCCCCAAAGCCTTTAATTAGCCTTCATATTATATGGGCTAAAGGATATTTGCTTGATACCTATTGAACTAATATTCAATGCTTATAGGTGGACTGAATCAGTATAAAATAATAAAATCTAAATTATTACTCAAATTTAGTGCTTAACATTTTTTTTTTATCTACTATTGCAGAAAACTTGGAAATAAATGAAATGAGGTAAATTGGTTATCCCTGTTCTTAGCATGGTTTATCTAAGGGCAGCAGACTTAGTGGTTCATATTCAAAGCCTCTCCATTTTAAAGAAAGAATTTGCCAGAAGTTAGTTATGCTTCATTTTTATATTTTATATTTCATTTATATTTTGTACACTTTTTCATTCTCTGTTTCCCTTTGTTAGGATTAATGTCTTGGTTATCAGTTCTCTTACTTGGTCTTATTTACATATTTTATTTACTACTATCTACATATGAGATAGAGAGAGATGGGGAAAGGGAGGGAGGAAGAAAGACACATATACATACAGAGAGACAGAGATAAACACACACACACAGAAGATGGAGAGAGACAGCGAGACATGAAGATGAGGAAGGGAGAGAGAGGCAATTTTTTCCTTTGTCTATTTTCAGTTAAAATCATTGAACAATATCAATGGGTCTTCTACTTGGACAATTAAGGTCTTTAGTTTTTTTTTGGGGGGGGGTTGTTTTTTTGCTTTGAATTTCAATTTCATAATCCTTAGTGATATTTCCATGTGATTTTTGGCAGTATCATCTGTTACCATATAAACTATAAGAAGATAGTGATTGTTTGACTTGACAAATTTATAGACAACCTCTGTCGTGTCCCAAATGCATGCCCTAAGACAACAGCATTTTTCTTTCTTATTTTGGTCAGGTGGACAAAAAGCAACCTTGCTACCACTCAGCAGGCAGTCACCAATCACTACAACTCCTCTCTTTTTCCTTTGACCAATAATGAATGACTTTTACCTGAGGGAATCTGTGGCACACCATCATTATTGCTTGGAGAACAAGAGACTATGTTCTCTGGAGATTTTCTCCAGTTTTTCCTTTTATATGAATAGAATCTTATTTATCATTTGCTTACAGATGTCCCTTGTTTTTTTTCCTTCCATGGAACGACATGGGTATCAGTAATAATATAGTATAATTGAGATAGGATAAGTCTTTTGTTGATTAGTTACTTCAGTTATGTCTGAGTCCCATTTGGTACTTTCTAGGCAAAGATACCAGAGTAGTTTGCCCTTTCCTTCTCCAGCTGTCATTTCACATAAGATAAACTGAGACAAATAGGGTTAGATGACATTCCAAGGATTACACAAGTAAATAAGGTCAGATTTGAACTCCAAATCTTTGTATAATGAACAGAAAAGTGAATCAATTAGAGAATTATGGTGAACTTTAGAGAATTAACATAACATTGTTGATAGAATGCTGGACTTGGATTCAGGAAGATGACTTCAAATCCTACTTATTAGCTATGTGAATGGTTGGTTACTTAACGTGTTGAAGCCTCAATTGTCTCATAATTAAGAAGAAGATAATACTTGTGGTACCTACATCACAGAGTTGTTGTGAAGATCAAATTAAAAAATGTGTTGAAGGGCTCTGTAAATTTTAGAGTTCTCTATAACTGCCATTTTTATTAGGAGGAAAAGGAGAAGCAGAAGGAGGAAGAGAATTAAAGGTGGTAGGATACTTGTCATTGCTACAACATGAAAGCTCAACATTCAGAATTATATCTGATTACTCTTGCTGTTCATTCTCAAAATATGTTACTTGTTTCATAATTACATTGGATAACAAAACAAATTACTAATCCATTCTCATTATATAGCACAATACCTTATATATAACTAGCACTTTTTACATGACTATTAAATTAAATGAAAGTTGGATGAATGTTGGTCCATGTCTTATGTTTGCTTAAAGGGAAGGGATCCAATTATGTTTCTGGAAGACATACAGATTTGTCAGCTTGGTATTTAAAGTTCTTCACTGTCTGGATCCTACCTACCTTTGCAGACTTATTCATATTCCTCCCCTTCAAACATTTTATGTTGTAACTAATCTGTCTTACTTGTTCTTCCCCATAACTGGCATCCTGTTTCCTACCCCTCTGCCTTTACATATGCTGTTTCCAAATTCTGAAATGTTTCCCCTCTTTACCTCCCCCTCAAAGAATTCTTAGCATCCTTCAAGGCTCAGCTCAAGCTGCCTCCATTGGTAAGCCTTTCTTAATCTTCCTCATTGTTAGTGTTTGCCTCTTCCTCATTTGATCATGTATTTACTTGGTTGTGTGATATTATATTTTCTGCCCTCAATAGAATGTAAGCTCTTTAAGAAGAGGTAACATATTTCATGTTATCATTATATCCCGTGTCCTTCATATGGTAGACACAGAATGATTTTTTTAAAAAATGCTTGTAGAATTGAATTGAGTGTATTGCAAAAATCTAGAGGTTTAATGAATATGAAATTCCAAGTTCAAAGGTATAGGTGTTCTATATATACTCTTTAGTTTTTGATATATGCAAACTTTTCTATTCAGTACCTCCAACATTAGGATTTTTCTTAGACATATCCTCAAAGCAGAAATTACAGGGCTAGTCCTATGCACAAGTAGAGAGCAACAGAGAATGTCTTTTCTCTCTTTTATACAAGACATCTTCAAATATTGAAGATAATTATGTATCTCCTAGATATTCTTTTTTTTCCAGGGTAAACATCTCCTTCTTTTTCAGTCTTTTGTTATAGTAACCTTTTGTTACTATGGGAACATAGTTGTGTCAATGTCACCTCTTAAATTATGATGCATAGAAATAGATACTTTATTTCAGATGTGGTCTGAGCACTATCTTCTGTTAGTTGACCATTATTTCATTATTAAATGATTGTCTCTGGGAGGATGCAAAACTTTAAAAATGTGTTTTCTCTCATTGTCTTTTCAACCTTGGTTATTGTACATTGCCACTTTTTAAATCTGAGAGTTCGGAGGATAATTTTTTTTTAAAAACATTATTGTTTCATGTTCCATGCAGGAATGGCCTAAAGCTTGGAATATTTGTTAACTTTTTACATTTTATAAAGAAGTTTCATAAGTGAAAGTAAATTTGATATAGAAAGTTTCATCATTAGTGAAAGGTGATAGTGTTGAATTGGTTAAATTATAATTTATCCATAATCTATAATTACCAATCCCAGAAAATCTTGGATTTCTGATATAATATAAAAATAAATATTTATTATATTTATAAATAAATATAAAAATAAGTATAATATAAACATAAATAATTTGATAATTGTAAATAGTTATAAGGAAGCTCAGTGGAGAACACAGTGGAGAGTGGTCTTGGAGTCTAGAAGAAAGGAATTCAATCCTTGTCTTGAGTACTTCCTAACTATGTGACCAAGTCATTTAATATCTTTTATTTTTGTTTTCCTTAAAAAAATGAACATAACAGAACCTACCTCACAGGATTGTTGTGAGGATCAAATGACAAAGTGCTGTGTAAATACCATTATTACATTTTTAAAATTATCTGAAAATAAAGTTAAAAGTAACAAATGAAATTCTTAGAGTAAAACAATTGTTTGATAAAATTAAAAAGAGTAAGATGTACTCCTATTAAATGCCCCTAAAATATACAAAATTTAGTATAACTTTTATTATATGGAAATACATTGAATTTAACGTTTTCTTGTTATTATTGCATTTTCTATTTTATAAACTATGTCTATAACATTGTTGAAAAATAAAACAATGAAATGCTAAATATACTTCCTGTAAATTCTAATTATTTGTACTTCAAAATATTCAATGAAAGACATTGTACATTGGCTTAAAATTATTTCCCATTGGCAGTAGATGGTAGGTCTCTTGTGAAACATTCTGCAATTTTTCTTACTTGTTGTCTTTACAGGTATTTTCATATATCACCAATTTGTAAATAACTGAAATTGTTTTTGTTTGTTTGTTTGTTCTGTGTGTGCATGTGTGTGTGTGTGTGTGTGTGTGTGTGTGTGTGTGTGTGTGTGTGTGTGTGATTTAGGTTTTGGAAACATCTCACCACGGACGGAAGGTGGAAAGATATTCTGTATCATCTATGCCTTACTGGGAATTCCCCTTTTTGGTTTTCTCTTGGCTGGAGTTGGAGATCAACTAGGGACTATATTTGGAAAAGGAATTGCTAAAGTAGAAGACACATTTATTGTGAGTATTTAAATATTTTACTATATATATTTGCTACAAAACTTACAAATTTTTGATGAGAAAAACAAAGTAAAAACTGAAGAAATAATTTTATTTTATTACATTCATGGTAAATGCATTTTTTTTTCCTATATGTTATGACCTAGAGATTAACTGATTGAAATTTTATAGCACTTTAAGATAGATGGTACTTTATATACATTCTTTTGTTTTAGTCTCAAAACAGCCTATTATGGAAAATTGGGTGATAATTCACCTATTTAAATTTCAGATAAAACAAACCCCACTAACTCTGAGATAGTAATGTTAATGCTTTTACAATATGACTTAATTTTTGTCAATTAGGGGTAATATTAGGGCATTGTCATCATCATCAATTGTCATCAAAAAGGCATCTAGGTGAGTCAGTGAATAGAGTACTGGGTTTGGAGTTAGGAAGACTCAATTTTCTGAGTTCAAATTTGACCTCAAATACAAGTTTTGTGACTCTGGGTAAATCACTTAATCCTGTTTGCCTCAATTTCCTTATCTGTGAAATGACCTGGAAAAAGAAATGGTAAATCACTCTGATATTTTTGCCAAGAAAGTCACAAATGGTGTCACAAAGAGTCATGAAACTACTGAGCAACAATAAGAACTATCATATATGAAAGAGCATAACACACGGAATACAAAGTTGGTCTGTCAAGAAGACCTGTATTCAAGTGTTGCTGCTGATAACTACTTTGTGATTCTTGGCAAGTTACAACCTTTCAGTGCCTCAGACAACTGTCTAAGAGCTGCATTGGTAGGAAACACCTTCCTTTGAGTTGCCTATGTGAATAAAATCACAGGTCCAATCCAAAATAAAAAAAAATTATCATTGATAATCAAATTTTATGGTATTTTCAGTTCAGTTCAACACAGTTATTGACTACCCTAAAAGACACATCTTTTTCAGTTTTTAAACTTCATGTTATCTAATGTTTGAATTAACTTGTATCCCTTTGTGCATTTAGCATGTGAAAATGAGATTAAAAAGTTATTCTATAGTTGTACTAGTTGACAAGAAAGAGCCAACTTGATATTCGAAATTGACTATTAAAATCCATGTGAATAATTTGGAATTGCCATTTTATGATTGTATTTTTGCTGTAATTGTATATATACATCATTGACATGTTCTATATCATGTTCTTAGATAATAAATGAATTCTGTAAAGCAAAGCATTGCCCTGAGGTGTAATTGATAAAGCTAAGAAATTGACAGGGAAATACTCAGAAAATAAAGGAAGAAAGAGGGATAAAAAATAAAATATGAAAGTATAAGGAGAGAAAGGGAGGAATAGAGAGAGAAGGTAAATGGGAAAGGAAAGACAAGATTAAAAAGAAGCCTATGAAAAACTTTGTAATGTACTCACTGGTACTAAGTTGTAAACCTCTATTCTTTTTGTTCATTTTCATTATGATTTATACATTTGTATATAAATAGTCTTGATATGATTATAAAGTCAAGTTTCAGGCAAAATTTTAGGCACCTGTTTAAAATGATATGAGCTTTAAATTGATTTTCCCATATTTATGATGATATTTTCATATAGATTTATCCATAACTTGTTGTCTGTTTCCTCTTAGGTCATAAAATAACTTCTTTTGTTAAGGCCATGTAAAACAAGCCCAGATGGAAACTCCAAATCCATGTACTTAGAACTAGTAAACAATTAAATCTTTATTTTCTCCCTTCCTTTTTTTCCTCCCTCCCTTTCTCTCTCCTTCTCTTCCTCCCTCCCTCCCTTTTTTTCTTCCCTTCCTAGCTTTTAGTCAAGTAAACCAAATAACTATAAGAACATATATTAGAGCCATGACCTTTGTTTAAGTCAAATCAAGTCAAAAAACTTTCATTAAGTTCCTATTATGTGTCAGGAATTTTGCTAAATGCTGGGCAAAGAAAGGCAAAAATATGTCCTATTCTTGTGATCTAAATGGCAGACAACATATTAATTTCAATATAAGAACAATATAAAAACAGGATAATTTAGAAGTAATTTCAGAGGGAAGCACTAGCATTAAAGGGGACTGAAAAAGGTTTCTTGCAGAAGATATTTTATCTAAGAATTGAAAAAAGCTAGGGAAGCCAGGAGATAAAGATAAAAAAGGAGAGAAATACAGGTCTGGAGGATAATGCCAAGTATTCAAAGGAGAAAATAGAGTATCTTCTTATTATATCATTATGCATATCAAATATTGAGTCCTATGTTTATTCTCTCAGCTAAGGATACTTCTAGAAAAACATTTTCCCCAATAATTTTCTTGTAAAATAAAAATATTTTTAGTCTAAGCAAAAAGTAAGGTAAATATAATTAACTTTCAACAATTAAATTAATTAAATTATATTAAAATGTTTATCTTGGGACTTTCTACCTCACACATGTCTTCTATAGATGAAGATAATTGATAGTAAATATCATTAAGGAGATTAACAACATTATTACTTGCAATTATTTTACAGTTTTTAAGACACATCAGTAATGAAACTCTTTTTTTTCTTTCATGCCTAGAAGTGGAATGTGAGTCAGACTAAGATTCGAATCATCTCAACCATCATCTTCATATTGTTTGGGTGTGTTCTCTTTGTTGCTCTACCTGCAGTTATATTTAAGCACATAGAAGGTTGGAGTGCTCTTGATGCCATTTATTTTGTGGTCATCACACTGACAACTATCGGTTTTGGTGATTATGTTGCAGGTAAAAATTTTTTTTGTTTCTATTTTTTATTTTTAATGATCACATCTATTCTTTTCACAGTTAATTCAATAGGGTTTGAATGAGAAGAGAGAAAACTCTTTTGTTGACTTGAACTGAAGATCATGGTAGAATTCAAGAATATACTTGTCAGTTGACATTTGAGATAGGCAGAAGCAAAATTTCCACTTTGTAAAGGAATTTTAAACTTCTTATTCTCCAGTCACACTGTAGGTTTAGAAATTATGCCAATGCCAGTTTTCCTTGTTCCTTTTTAAATCCATTCCAGCTTAAGATAATTCTGTTACATGATAGCATTTGGAAAAAAAAATCTTCGATTTTTACTTTCATCTTTTACCTTTTCTTTATACATGCTTTCTTTTTTTTCTCTTTCTATTTGCCTGGCTGCAAATGTCATGCCCTTTTGTGTTCTTGGCTTCACTAATTCTATGATATATTTTTTACTCCATCTCTTGTTTGATTGCCTCCAAATTTCATACATCTTTTAAGTCCTCTCCATTTAGCAGGAAATTTGCTTTCAGTTCACCAAAATACTGATTCATAGTGTCACTTAATATTGCAGCTGGAAGATATCTTAGGGATTATTTCATTTAAACCTCTCATTGTAGAGATGAGGAACTTTCATCTCAGAGAAGTGACATGTTTAAATAGTAGTCAATGTTGGATTCTAAACCAGAACTTCTTGTCCTAAAGCCAAGGCCAAAATTCTTTCCCCTCAATAATGCTACATTTCTATGATAAACTGGGAAACACATTTTCATTTTTTCTTTTCATTTCTTCTCCTGTAACCCAGTTAGTATTTTTATGAATATGGAAAAAAAACTATATGAGGAACTCCCTCTACCAAGGCAGATCAGTACCTTCTCTACAGTCTATAACTTTGGAGAACTACCTAAGGATGAGGGGAAGGATGTGTGTGTGTGTGTGTGTGTGTGTGTGTGTGTGTGTGTGTGTGTGTGTTCTGTGGCCTGAGTCAATATACAATGTGGCAGAGGCAAGATTTGTCTCTGAGGACAGTTTTCTAAACATTATGTCTCAAAGTCTTTCATCACTTTTATCAAATACTTTAAAATCATTTTTTGGGGGGAATTTAAAATACCTAAGCAATATTTTTTTTCAGAAGATAATTATCTAGCCTACATAATGATATATGTTTTTCATTTACAATCTGATTTCACCTTGATTCCTTCCTTTGGCATTTTCACTTTTTGTTAAAAAGGTAAGAAGAGAAGAGAAGACAAAATCTATCATTCAATTGATTTTCAATGGAGTTTTAAAGGTTTCATTTGAGAAATAGATCAATTTATGATTAAAATTAGATTTAGGGATTATCTCTGAATTTCATTTTTCTATTTTCCCATTTACTTATGTTTTTTTAAAAGTCTAACACAAAACTATTAGAGTTATTTGTGTACTCTAGTTCAAAATTTATCTAATTGAAGTGGAGAAAATAAGTGATTCTGCCATGAGATCAGCAAAATTTCTTTAAAATTATGTTCCCTCTTTAATTTTTTGTTTAAAACATTTTTCTCAAAAAGTATTTTTTTAAAAGAAAATAATTTTTTATATTACCAAAAAGTTTTGCAATTTCAAGATGTGCACGGAATCAGAGGCATGTAGAAAAGTTATGATTGCTAAAGAGCAAAGAATATGAAAATTCTTAGTATGTATCCTTGTATGCATGATTGGAGGGAACAAAAATGAAGGAAGTATAGAATAAAATGGTTGAGAAACTTTCTGATTTAGGACTGTCATAGGATTTTATGCTCCTTGTACAAAGACGTACTGTGCGGCTGTAATTGTTGTATTCTGTGTTCCTACTGGATAAAAATCAGGAAAACTAGAGGTAGCAATTAGTACAAAGACCCAGAGAACAGATGTTCACTTTTTCTTTCCACTTGGCTACTCTTTCTCATGTTATTTGAGATGAGAGGTGTCTGAGGAGTGTGGCAGTGAGAATTCTGAGCACTGTTGATTAAGAAAGCCTGTAGCAATTAGAGTTGAACCTAAAAAAATTTATAACTAGCCACTGGCAAGAACTATTAGGTTTTTTAAACTCAACTCTACTGAAATTTTGGAATTTGTTCATAAGCTTCAGGACAAACCTAATATCAATTAGAAGGAGGTAGCCTAACCATGTCTGGGGATAAAGCTAGGGGTAATCAGACAGAAATTATAGATTGAAGAGAAAGTACTATATTATATCTAAGCATTTATTCCTTAAAATAATTTATACATATATGCACACACATGCACACACACATATATACACTAATATATTAAATATTCTTATTTAAATTTATTTAAATTTACTTAGTCCATACATATAAAATAGTTTATTATAAAGGTTATGATAAATACAATGCATATTCATATATTCGTATATTGTGAATCTCCTGGAAGTTCATGAGCAGGCTTTTCCTTTAGACTTGTGAATCTGCTGGACTTGCGAATCCACTCAATCCTGGCTCTGAATCTCCTTGAGCTTCCCTGAAGTTCTCCAGGGAAGTCCTCTCCTTGATCCAATCCAGACTGACTTTCCCCACTCAATCCTGGCTCCTTATATTCTCCAAGAGAATGGGATTGTGGGTACTCCCTGGGCTTATGGGAGCTCCTTAAAGGACCAATGAGAGAGCTCCTTTAAAGGTGTAAACTCCTTTAAAGATTTGAACTCCTTTAAAGGTGTGAACCAAGCATATTACCTTGTCTCAAGTTCTAGCCCATAACATCTCTAAGAATCCTAACATATGTGTACATAAAAATAATCTTTTAAAATGACATTGTAACAATGATTGGGTTCAGCTGATTTAATTAAGAGCTATGTGTTTAATAAATTTACAAAAATAATTTAATGAGATCATTTGGAAGAAATAAGGGATACCTAATATGGAAAAGAGATGACATAGGAGAGAAACCACTTTCAGATATTTGAAGAACTGTTATATGAAAATGGGATTATTTTATTTTCCTTTAATTCAGAGGTATGAATTAAGATATTGGGCAGAAGTTACAGGAAGACAATTTTGTCTCAATATAAGGAAAAGCTTCCAAAAAAGGAGTGTAAAAATGGACTAGGTGTCATCATGAGATTATGAGTTTTCTCTAACATTTGAGGTGTTTGAACAGTGAAGCTAGACTGCAATGAAAATTTAGTCTTTATGTAGAAACTGGATCTTTTCTAACTCTGAGTCTATGATTCTCTAGGAAAGACATGCTAATCTCTTTATAAGCTATATCTATAGAATAATCCTGCTTGTTTGGAACACAAGACAGGTGACATTTCTACTTAACTCTTGTTAGCTTATCCTAATTGCAGATCAAGGGAAAGAAAGGGTCTCTTGAGTGTTTAATTAGCCAATCCCAAAACACAGATAGAAGTACTAGATACTTAATACCTACTCCTTTATCTCTTTTGTCTCATTTCTGTAATTGACTATATATTGGAATGGACCATTCATTATACAAATTGTATTTATGAGGAAATAATATTTCTATTTGTAAGAAAGCATGATACAACTTTTTAAATACAAAAATATTATAGTGAAAACTCATAACTGAGTATGAAAAAATAATCTGTCAGAATAAAAAATTGAATTTCATCCATCCTTTAGAACATACCATTTTTGACATGTTCAAAGAAAACAGGAAATATGAAAAGTGTCTTATAAGGGGGAAAAAAGGCTTATTTTCCCTCCAAGCCACAAAAGGTATTCTTTAATGAAAGAGTAAGGAATATTGTAGTACTCAAAATTGGAATCTGAATTAAAATAAAATTAAAATACTTGTAAAGAAAGGGGCATATTATTTGAACATGAACAGTTTAAAAATAGAGTAGTATGCATAATAGACAGGTGATAAAACATTAACACCTCTTATTTGGTGACTTATTTTAACAATACATGTACCTTGAAGTAGATAAGATTTTTGAATTAGGGGGCAGCTGGGTGGCAAAGTGGATAGAGCACCAGCCCTGAAGTCAGGAGTAACTGAGTTCAAATGTGGCTTCAGATTGTTTCACTTTGTATCTGTGTGACCCTGAACAAGTCACTTAAACCCAATTGCCTCAGCCAAAAAAAAAAAAAGTTTTTGAATTAAATTAACTGGCTCTTCTGTAGGACTGTATATGAAGATGAGACCATAATAAGGTGAACTGAAACATTACTTCAAAATACTTGAATTCAGAAACATGACCAAAACATGATCAATCTTATAGAGCAGAAACTGTAAGTCTTATGTTTTAATATAAGTAAGAAAGCATATTAATATTAAAAAATCCTTGTAAATGTGAAAATTCACTATTAGTTAATAATTCACTATAATAATAAAAACTGTTGATTTAATTTAGAGATTTGTAAGAAAATAGATTCAGAAATTGCATCAGAAGTCACCTAATATTAACCTTTTATTTTATAGAAAGACTGAGATGTGAGGAAGGTTAATGTCTTGACAAAAATCACATAAGTTTGCGCTTTCCCCACTATATGGATCTTTGTTCCTCTTCATAGAATTTCTCTACCTCTTTATCCTCTGCAACAGCCGCCAAAGTAAGAGCAATGACTTGTTGCTGGGGGTATTTTTTTATGATTCTCATCATAGCACTGGAATTAATACTAGATGACTAAGCTTCATGAAATGATATTTCTTGTTGTCTTTGGATGCTCAATAAAACCCACTCTTGCAATCTTTTTTATTTATTTCTCTCAAAGGAATATGTGACTATTATTTTCATTTAGCCAAAATTTCCTTGTAGCTTTGTTGTTTAATTTATAGCAGGAATATTAAAATCAGAAATCCCATTGATATGGCAACATGTTAATAATTGGACAAGGGTTTCACATCTATAGTATCAAGAATTAAGTCAATGACTTTAAATAGTCTAAAAATTTGGTATGATTCTTCTCCTGTCTAACTTTTTTTTTCTTCCTCACTCTGCTTCAATCTTCATTAGGGATCCATATAGGATCAAGAACAATTCTGCATTTTCTTTTGTTTGGGTAAATGTTTCATTATCTAGTGACCAGCCTACTGGAAATGGATTTCTTTTTGCTTAAATTGATAGGCTCTCCTTTGGAAACTTTTTTTCTAGTATGTTAAAACCGTCAAGGGCTTACATTTCACTCACATAGCCTTTGAGAATGCAAACAATTTTGGGATGTCAGAAGACAGAATTTTAGACCCAAGAAAATGAATAGGGTTTGTGAGGTATTTAATAGTTCCCAGTTTTGTAGATTTTCCCCTGTTTCATCACATTGCATAAATTTCAACTTAGAAGTGACAATTAAGAATGGAAAAATATACTTTTTCTGAGATTAAAATCCACATACAAAACATTGTGGGTTGACTGTTTTACCCAAACGGACCTTAAGTGATTAAGTTAATTTACCCTTCTCAAAATGTGACATCCTGTTTATAAGAAAGACATAAAAAATCATCTTGATCATGAACCAACTCTTCTAAAATGGAATTTTGGTGTACTTATTTGTTAAGTGAGTCATGAGTACTTGGATAAAGTTTTTCTAAAGATTGATTTGAAAAAGAATGCTCTTGGCAAAAATATCCTTTTGATTTCATTGAAATGGAAATATTTGAAAAATAGAATTATCTGATGAACTTATTTTGCAGGTACTTTCCATGTAATATTTCTTTTTGTTTGTTTGTTTGTTTGTTTTTAACAGTTTTTATTTACCAGATATATGCATGGGTAATCTCACAGCACTGATAATTGCCAAACCTTCCGTTCCAATCTTTCCCCTCCTCCTCACCCCCCCCCAAGATGGCAGGCTGACCAATACATGCTAAATATGTTAAAATATAAATTAAATACAATATATGTATACATGTCCAAACAGTTGTTTTGCTGTACAAAAAGAATCGAACTTTGGAAGAGTGTCATGTAATATTTTGAAGTTAGTCCTTTGAATTTTCAAATGTATTTTCCCATGAGTTTTATAAACAAAAGATCATCCATCATAAGATACTACTGCTACTCCTGGCATCCCTTTCTCAGTAAAGCCTAAGCAAATGAGGACCAACACCTTTATGTAAGAATATGAAGATTTTATTATTTACCTTGTAAAGTTGTATTTGTGGCTAGAGTAATGCTTCTTCTTCATTGTAAAACTTACTTTCTCTATTGTTTTTTACACTTTCATTAGAAATATGGAACTACATATATATATATATATATATATATATATATATATATATATATATATATATATATATATGTAAGAGGTATTATGACCACTTGAATATATCCATGTCAAATGAAAAAGGTTACTTGAACTTAAGCAATCAAAACCGTAGCCCAAACTGAGGCAAATTCAGTTATCTATGTGTATGTGGAGTAGAATGTTTTGGTATTAAAGATAATATGATAGTGGTTGGTGGATGGAAAGCAACAGTAATATAGAGGACAATTGTGCCATTGTTCCAGAAAAGGGTGGTCTATCACCCAGAGAAGTTGAGTCCTCAGGGGTGATAATGAGCCTGGGAATAGAACATCTCAGTGATGTATCTTTGGTGAGGTGGATGGGAGATTTGGCAATAAACATTCCTCTGAAGGGCCACAAAGCAAGGCATAATGGGAAGCATAAATATTGATAGTTCTGGATACAACAGATAAGAAATATATAGACATAATTTTTATAAATTCAATTTAACAAACATTTATTAAGCACTCACTCATGTAGCCTAGGATATAAAAATGCAAAATAACATATTATCTGTCTTCAAAGAGTTTACAGTGTAAAAGATAGGATAAGATAAACACATAACTGAATATGTTATAATATTATATCTGACTAAGAGAGGTCAATCAGAGAAGAATGAAAGATCAAGAGAAAGGGATCATTTTTAATTGAGAGTAGGCTTGCCAACCAATTGCTGTGTTATGGGGCTGGATACTATTTTGTTGCAGAAGCTGGTTGCTTCCTACAAATATCCTATTTTATATCTATTATGTTTTTGTCATTGTAATTGGTACTGTTAGTTTTAATTTTGGCAAGCTCAGCTAGGAAATATCAGAGAAAATTTCATGAATGATCTAACTTCTGAGCTGGGCTTCAAAGAAGAAAAGGATTTCAAAAGACAGAGATCTGAAAGGAGAGAGCAAGATGAAGCTAGCACCTCATTAGTAAAATATAAAATTCATAAAAAGAAAGTGAAATATTCCAGGGTGACAAACTGTAAGCATTACAGCCATAAGATGTTTGTATTTTATCTTTTAGATAACTGCAATTACTGAATGCCAGAGCTTGAAGAGCAATCACATACCATCTAATTCGGACTCTCATTTCAGATCTTAATTGTTAAAATAATTAGCTCATTTAAACATAGAGTGAAATATAATAACCCCTAATATCTGCATGATGTCCTCTTCATCATTAAGAAATTTATTTTATATGAAAAATTCTGAGTTTAGTCACACTTTCTCTGAAATTCCAGTTGAAATATTCTTAATTCCTAGCCAAAGGTCAGGCTCTTTGTCTTATCTTATATTTGTATCTATTTCTAGTTAACCCTCTTCTATTTTTATATATCCATAGTTCATTTTATATTTGTGTCTATCTCTAGTTAGCCTCTTTTTGGGCAACTAGATGCTACAGTGAATAGAGTACTACATGTAAACCAGAAAGCCTGAGTTCACACCTTGCCTCAGATAATTACCATCTGGTTGATCGTAGGCAAGTTACTTAACTTCTCTTTGCCTCATTTACATGATCTGTTAAATGAGAATAATAATAATGATCAAATGAGATAATAATTATAAATCACTTAATATAGTTCCTCTTATATAACAAATGCTATCTTATCTATTGCCAATTATGAAGTAAAATTCAGTTTACTAAACCATGGATAACAAAATAGCAGATAGATAGATTGGCACCAGAAGGTGATATGATACTTTGAATCTAGATCTCAGTTATCCCTTATGTCCTAGCATATAAATTTTGAGGGGCTCTGTTGTAAACCAAAGCTCTTAGATGTTATATTTTTGATTCAGTAAATGTTGGTTAACTGATTACTTACTATCACTATTGAGGTATTCTTGCCTACTTCTCATTGTGATTAGTAGAAAGGAAAGACTCAAAGGCAGGCTCTGTCAACATCAGGCTGTCATCATGATTCTTTCCTCTCACTTGTAAACTTGAGCTTTTGAATACCCATTTCCAATGACCAACAGGTACTTTGCAATCCTTATGTCCATTTGGCTCTTTCTGGGTTTTCAAACTGTATAACTGGAGCTTACACAGTTGTATTCAATATCTGTGCATACATATACAATTTTCATAATATGTGTGTAGCATATTAAAGGATCAGAAACTATTCTAGAGCAAGAAGTAGACATAGTCACATAACATCATCACATAGCATGATCAAAAGGATTTTTCTAATGACCATTTCATCCTCTACCCAAAAATCCTTCAGTGACTTATTTTAGAACTTAAGATCTTGCACACCATAATTCCCACTAACATTATCAAGTATATTTTATATGATGCCCTTTTTTTTCAGCCCAGAATCAGCTAATCAAGCTAAGGTAAATTGCTTTGTGACTTTGATCAAGACAATTTTGCCCCGAAATGCATTTAGAAATCAACTTTTCATTTCCTACCTCTGGGAATTTTCTCAAGCTCCTTCCCCACCATAGCTATAATTCACTCCTTTTTACCTGTGCTTCTTGGAATCCATATCTCCCTTCAAGACACAACTCAGACATCACTTTTTCTGTTAGGGTTACCCTGACCTTGTATTTGTACAGAACTTCCCCACATTGTTATGTTTTCTCCTTCCTCAAATTACCTTATATTTCCATTATTTACATGTAAATAAGTCTTCCCCCCGTGGTCTCCCCCACTTCCCTTCTTCACCCCCTTTCCAGTATAAGCTTCTCAAAAATCAAGAATTTAATTATTTTAGTTTTTATATCCCTACCACTCCTGGAACAGTGCCTTGTGTTTTAAAAAATCTGGAGCTGTGATTCCATAGTGTAGGGAAACTTGGGGTGAAAAAATTCCTTTTATCAATGCAGATCTTTAGCAGCTTTACAAGTCATAGCCTTAGTGGCTTGGAATGCTTAGACAAGTTCAGGAACACACAGCCAATAAATACCAGAAGAAGGATTTGAATCAAAGTTTGGCAACTCTTTTCCATCATTCATGCTATTTTTCACCTTGCACTTAGTAGGTGCTTACTAAATATTTTTTAAAAAGAATTGCTGACTATTTGTGAAATATGGAGAAATTCAGGGCAGGTATAATTACTAGTATTTTATAGCTGGTTCACTGTAATTCTTTGTTTACAATTGTCTTTCAATTACATGAAACTACTTATTTGACCACAAACCTACAAAGAGTTCTCTGAGTCCCTGTCAAGAACATTCTGTCCCTTCAGAGCTCATCTGGCACTTGGTTTTACTGTGTTCTAATACATACATATTATAATCTATATTATTTATATAATATATAATATGTTGATATATGTGTTTTGCATGTGGTAGATACTTTATACAGATTTGACTCATTAATTAAACAGAAACATGCCAAGAATGATTTTGTAAAAATCCATATTTATAAATACAAAGATACTTAGATGAAATTTATGGAAGAGATAGAAATAGAATAGGTGAAAGGAATGAGAAAGGCTATTTCAGGCAACTGGGATTACATGAAAAAGTAGACAAAGATAGGAATTATCATGACATATCTTTTTAGGGATATAACTAATTATGCATTTGTCACATTAATTAAATTTAGACTATTAAGAATGACTATCAATTATTGGGCAAGCATACTAGGGTCAAAGTGTTCATTGAGTAGAAAATAACTAAACCAGTTTTGGTACATAAATAAAATCAAATATTACTGTAGAATAAAAATTCCTAAAATGAAGAAAATATGACATGATACAAAATGAAGTACATTTAGAACAAGGAAAATATACATAATGAATAAAACAATAAAAAGGAAAAGAAGAAAATATAAAAAAACAAAATTGAACACTAATTATAATTGTCAAGTTTGGCTTAAAAAAAAAGTTGACTCTCTTTCCCTTCTTTGCAGAGAATAGAATATTAAACAAGCTTTCCATACTATTTCCTCACTACCTCATCCTCAATTTTTTTTTCCTTCTGTTTTTATAAACTTCTCCAGGGTGTCTATCTGGAATCAGGATATCAATATGAAAGCCAACTGGAGTGTTTGTGTGTGTGTGTGTGTGTTTGTGTGTGTGTGTGTGTGTGTGTGTGTGTGTGTGTGTGTGTTAGATAATTTAGACTTGGAAGTAATTTAAAGCACAAAAGAAATTCTGGGAATATGGCACATCCTACATAATTTAGGGATTTTCTTCAGTTAGTTAGCTGTCCTTCACTAAATAGTGGTCACCATTTAATTCCCAAGACTCCTTTGTGGCACTAAAAAAATTATATGTTAAACCAATTGCATTCTATTCTTAGTAATTAAGCAACCTTAACTAATTGAACAATAAAGGAAGAATTTTGGTCTTGATGACAATGAACTTAAAAGGATTTCCTGGAGATACAAATGCCTCTGTAACTACTTATGTATAGGATTTTACCCAAGGGGAAGTAGAGTAATTTAAGGGAAAAAGCATGAGGGGGTGAAGTTAGACCACCTGCTTTTGAATTCTGGTCCAACATGAGGCAGTCGTGTAAATATAGAGAATTCACTTGCTCTCTTTGAACTTCAGTTTTCCCAAGTTTAAAATGGGCATAATAATTATAGCATCTCCCTCACATAATTATGATGATTATTATTGGAAAATGAATTTGTAAATCCATGTGGCAGGCTTTTAGCACATCCCACTTATCAAATGCACCGTTTCACTATCCTGCTCCAGCTCATAATTGCCAAATTTGGTGGTCTTTCCTCAATCCTCATCCTTTTCAAGGTCTCTGCAGCATTTAAGAAATCTGAGCATTTCTCTCTTCTGGGTTTTCCATAACATTTTTTTTTCTGGATCTCTTTCTACTTGGCTGACCACTTTTTCCCATCTTTTTTTTTTCTGACTCCACCCCAACTGTGAGTGCCTCTCAAGCCTCTCTTGGATCATCTTTTCTCACTACAGTCTCTCAGTGCCCTTATTAAACCAATACGTTATTATCTAAAATGAACAGGAGGCCAAAAGCTTTGGAGAATGGAATGAATGTGATGAAACTGACAATTCAATTCAGTTTGATCAAATACAACAAGTTTTCTTTATGTATCAGGCAATTATGTACTAGGGAATTTATGCACTGATCATAAAGTAAACACACAAACAAATAGGCAGAGACAACGCCTGTTCTCAAAGAGTTTATATTTCATTAATAGAATTGGGATAGTAAGAAAGAAGAATCCATTAGTCAGATTTCTTTTTTCTAGGAGTCTACTTTGGTTTTGTTGATATGTAATTGATGGATCCATTGACAAACATTATTAATAATATAATGATAAAAAAACAATTAAAGACATTCACAAAATACCTGGGATACTTAGTGCATATACCATGAATTTATTTTTGTTCCACTTTGTTTTCCCCTTACAGGAGGATCAGATATTGAGTACTTAGATATTTACAAGCCAGTGGTGTGGTTTTGGATCTTGGTAGGGCTTGCTTACTTTGCTGCTGTCCTAAGCATGATTGGGGATTGGCTTCGTGTTATATCAAAAAAGACAAAGGAAGAGGTAAGAACTGTGTAATATGCAAAAAATGCTCATTTTCCCTTTACCTAGTATTACAGTTTATGCAAATGAACCATAGATATTTACCTTTGTTTAGGAATGAAAGTATATTTAAAACCATTTGTAATTATTGGGCTTAATTTTCTTTATATACATGCATATATATATATGTGTGTGTGTGTGTGTGTGAATATATGTATATATATATATGTATATGTATGCATTTTTTGCCTTGAAACTTTCAAATCAATTCAGTGTATATTTGGTGAAAGTAAACATGCAGATGATACAAAGTGAAATATACTGTGTAAAAAACAGCAGCAATATTGTTAGATGATCAACTATGAACAACTTAGCTATTCTCAGCAGTACAATGATCCATGACAACTTGGAAGGACTCATGATAAAAATGCTATCTATCCTCAGAGAAAGACTGATGTCTGGATTGAATATAGATTGAAGCCTACTTTAAAAAAAAAACAAAAACAAAAACAAAAACAAAAAACTATTTTTCTTGAGGGTTTTATTGTTTTTTTATAACATGATTATTATGGAAATGTTTTGCATGATTTAAAATGAAACATGCAGAATAAGTACAACACATCTTTTTGCGTGTTCAAATGTATTAAACTAGCATGATATGTTTAAGGTATATAATGCATAATTCAATTTTTTGGGTATCTAGCTATATTGTTATTTAATATACATAATAATAACAATAATAATACAGTATAATACCGGCTATTGTGATAGACAACATCATAGATAGATAGCTGGTCTCAAAGCCAGGAAAATAGAGATTTAAGTCTTGTGCTTGAATATATTGGCTTTCAGTACTAAACATTTAAGTTAGAAAGAAGATACTAAAATGAACGAACTTCTTCATTGCCAGTAGTTTCTTGTACCAGTGAAAACATAGGTTCATCCTTCTTCCTATATATGTGTGAATATGTAAATATATATATATATGTGTGTGTGTGTGTGTGTGTGTGTGTGTGTGTGTGTGAATATGTTAAATATATAGCTACTCAACATTTTTTAAAAGGTTATATTCAGAAAGTTCAACTGAAACTTTAGACATTTCTCCAAAATTTCCCATCTTATAATGATGGTTAGATTCTTAGGACAGTTCTCAAATTTCAAAGAATCCATAATAGTCAGAGGTATGCTCTAAATGGTTTGTGAGACTTATTAATTTTTCAGTGTGAGCATTTACAACTCAGAAATCACCAGTTACTACAAATAAGGGCTTGATGTATTATTTTGTTCGTTATATACAGATAAATAAGTATTAATAATGCGTATTAAACTTAAAAGTGTTTACATATTTTCTTTTTTCCCCTGAAGAGTTCAGTTGTTCTCTCACTGCTTTAATTTTTCAAAGAAGGGCAGAATCCACTTGAATTTCTAAGTTCCAAGCCAGTTTGGGGAAAAGGCTCCATCCAGGAAGGAAATGGTAGGACATTAGGATATAGGGTAAAGAACTGTAGGAGTGGGACTGATAGAACTCCTCTGATCTTTCCCCTGCTGAAATACCACAGGAGTCCCATCATCCAAAAAAAAGTACTTCAGTGCCACTTTTCAGTCATCCCATTTCTTTTCTTTTCAAGTATTTACTTTCCTTCTTACTATTATTACCTATTGCTTCTGGCCAAGATTTCTCCTTCTCCCTGGACTACTGTGGTATATATTATAACTTTATACTCAGGACTTTTGTCCAGGATTATTTTTAAAGCTTAACCAATATTTAGAAATATATCTATTTTAATATACACTTTCTTTTTTCTGTTATGTTGGATCCTATGAGAGAAAGAGAGAGACAGAGAAAGACAGAGAAAGAGAGAGAAGAGACAAAGGAACAGAGACAAAGAGATAGACAGACAGACGCACACACATACAGAAGACAGAAAAAAGGATAGAGACAGAGAGAGATACACACAAAGACCCAGAGACAGACAGACAGACAGACAGACAAAGAGGCACACACACACACACAGATGATTCAGGAATTTTATTTGGATGGGAGTAAGGATTAAGGTAGGTAAGTGGTGTAATATACAGAGCACCAAGTCTGAAGTTAGGAAGACTCATCTTCCTGAGTTCAAATCCAACTTTGACATGCTAGTTGTGTGACCCTGGGTTAGTAATTTAACCTTGTTTGTCTCAGTTTTCTTATTTGTAAAAGTAGCTGGAGAATAAAATAGCAAACTGCTCCAGTATCATTGCCAAGAAAACTCCAAATGCATCACAAAGACTAAGATATCTCTGAATAATGACTGAACAAAATAAAGCTTCATGGAAGGGGCATCATCTGGACAGGATTTTAAAGAAAAGGAAATATTTTCACAGAAGAAAGTGAGAGTGGATTCTATTCCAGGTATGAAGAAAAACATAAGCAAAGGAATAGAAACAGATGGCAGGAACGAGACTAATCTTGCCTGACTGGAGTGTAGAGTTATTGAAGAAAAAAAGTGTGAAACAGGTAACTGGACAAGATGTTTGGCTACAGTTTGTGGGGAGCATTGACTACCCATACAATATACTTTATCCAAAAAACAATGGGAAAATTAAAAATGGGAAATTTAGAAAAAAAATGGCATTGTGATTGAATGTGTGCGGTAAGAGGGGAAAGAATCATATCTTAAATTAAAATTTCAATATAGAAAGCTCAGAAAATGGTTATGCCATTAATACAAATAAAGAAGTTTGGGGATGAGCATATTTGTGGTGAGGAAGAGTCACAGTAGCATAGAGGGAAGAGACTCTGGAAGCAAAAGGCATGAGTTCAAATCCTATCTCTGTTGTTTATATTCTGTGTGACTTTTGAGAAGTCAGTGGCTAGTCATGTACTTTCTTTCTCTGTCTGTCTGTCTGTTTGTCTCTGTTTCTGTCTCTGTCTCTGGCTCTTTTTATCTCTTTCTTCCTATTTGCCACTGTGCTTTCTGAGCTAGTGTAGTTCCCAGTATACAAAATGAGTCACCATGACACCATTAACGTTTTTTTTTTTTTTTTTTTTTTTTTTTTTTTTTTTTTTTGCTGAGGCAATTGGGGCTAAGTGACTGGCCAGGGTTACACAACTAGGAAGTATTAAGTGTCGGAGGCCAAATTTGAACTCTGGTCTTCCTGACTTCAGGGCTGGTACTTTATCTACTACACCAACTAGATGCTCCCAACATCATTAATTGTTAAATAAGGTTGAATGATAAAGCAAAAGCAAAAATAACTGTAGGCTTACTCAATTGAAAACAATCTACCTACAAACTTGGGTCATATTCAACCACCAATGTACACAGTGTTTGAAAAATCAGGGAGAGGGGACACCTTTAACCTAAAAACAAGACATAATCATGGGGAATCTCATGTACCTGGAGCAACTGACAGGTTTGGACTGCAAATATGGAGATGCTTGGTTCTGTCAGGAACAATCTACCCTTCATAAAATCACTTTTCTGCTAGCTGTTTATCCTTTCTGATTCTCACTACATCCCTGCTTGGCAAAGCCTCTCTTCCTCTGCTTTCAAGCTAATAAACCAAACTCTTTTAGCTTCCAGTTATTCTTAGCATGACCCTGAGAAGAAAATCTTACACTTTCTTAGTGACAAGATGTTCTCTCTGATGAGAGAACTTCCAATCTCCTCAGAGCTGCAAAGAGCATTCTGATTTATCCTATCAATTTCATGTTTCATCTCACAGTAAAGCTCAGCTCACAGCAAAACAATGACAAAACTTGGTCTTTCCTCCAATATATCCAAAGAGGGCCTGTTGCCGTACAATGTTACACTATTAAGAGTTTCCTATTCTCTCAGTATATAAATGGCATGAAAAGCAACAAATTCTAAGAGCACCTTACATAACATCAAGCTTCAGCTCTTTTCCAATGAGTTTCTGATAACTGTTATTCAATCATTTCAGTCATGTCTGACTTTCTATGACTTCATCTGGGATTTTCTTGATAAATATACTGGAATAGTTTGCCATTTCCTTGAGCCGATCATTCTACAGATGAGGAAAATGAGACAGAGTTAAGTCACTTTCCCATCGTAACATAACTATTAAATGTCTGAGATCAGATTTGAACTTTAAAATATGAGCTTTTCTGATTTCAGACACAATTATATACTGTGCCACTTGGCTGTTCTTTTCCAATAGTTACTCCAAGGCTTACTCTAGCCCATCAACACATGATGCTCTTCCAATCAGCAGGTTCCCAACAATGCAACTGAAAACACTATTGTTTCAACTGAAAACTTTTTCTGCCATCTGTCTTAATTTCTTGTAAATCCTACTTGTTCAGTTTATTCTCTTGCTTGTTATTCTATCTCAAGTTGTGGTTTCTTTTCAAAATTTATTCTCTCTGGCTCCCTGTATCTCCCACCAACTTAATTAGAGTCTGTTAATCATCTGTGATACATTGTTACATTATGAGATGAAAATTAAAAAAAAATCAACACATTTTTTCATGTGTGTATACTAAATTTATATAATCTTTTCATAATTTCCTAATAGTTATTTTCTTTACAACTTTGTCTTTGAGTCTCTAAAATAAGTCACATGAAATTGAGTTGGTTGGACCATAGTATTTTGTAGCTGTGTTATTTCAGTGCCTTGCCTTCAGATAAGCCCTATTAGTATATTCATCTGAGAGGCAATTGCCTATCTGATCTTCAGAACAGCATGTATCTCTCTTTAGCATTTTATCTAAGAGACTACTTTTTCTTCACAAGTTGATTTTATCCGTTTTTGGATGCAAATGTTATGCTTCCAAATGTTCTTATGCAAATGTTCTTTTTTTCCCTTTCAGCATCCAAACTGTTCACATATGAAAGGGACAGTGCCTTGTATCCAGATTTTATCAAAGCATTTGACAACATCCCTCATGCTATTTTGGTATAAATGATGAAGAAATGTAGACTAGATGGTAATATATTAGAACCAGTGGAATGGTCAGATCTAAAGATTTGATTTCAATTTTGAAGGAAGTCTCCAAAGGGATTTTCTCTGAGAATTGTACTGGCCTTGTATTTTATCAATGACTTGCAAAAAAAGATAAAGTGCTTAGTTAGCATACTTAACAAAATTGCAAATAACAGAAAGCTAGGAGGGATAATGAACATAAAGGATAAAAAGATTTTTTAAAAAGGGATTTTAATAGACTAGAACTTTGGATAAAATAAAATAAAAATATGAAAAAATAACAATAAAAATAAAATTTCAAATGGGTTCAAAAGTCAACTTTATACATATATAGGGAGAAGACATAATAGAGTTCATTTGAAAAAAAACCTTGGGAGCTTAAATGTACTACAAATTATAATTTGATATGTCTGCCCCCCCCCAAATCCTAGTGAAATATCAGGCTTTAATAAGATACTCACTGTGAGGTGATAGCTTTGTATTCTGGCCTTCATAATGTGAATGTTTTTCTCAATCTGAGGCACTTCCTTTTATGAAAGACATTGAGAAGCCCTAGAGAATTAATATGGGATCTTGCTAGACAAGGATCATTTGAAGTAGCTGGAGCTGATTAGAGTGAAGAAGACAGGGAAATAAGGGATGTTGTTGTTTTCAAGTATTAGAAAGGATGTCAAGTAGAAGAGATATTTTCTTCATTCTATTTGCACCAAAGAACAAGACTAGGAAAGATGGGAGAAAATTAGAAAGATACTAATTTAAGTCTTATTTAAGGAAGAATTTCCTAATAGCTAGATCTATTCAAAAGTGGAATATTTTGTCTTGAGATAAAGGGGGTTCCCCTGTAGGGCTTCTCTGTTGAGCCTGGACTATTACTTGTATAGAATGGCTTAGACAAAATTCTTGTTCAGGTTCATCTTGGACTAGATTACTTCTGAGGAAAACTCTAGAAATCTGTGATTTTGTGGTTCTCGTTCATAATATCAAATGTCAGTAAGAAGGCAAGAAGGATGGAGACAGAAAATGAACCTTGCATTTGCTGTTAAGAAGGTAAGATAATATGTAACTTTGGAGAGAGAGAAAGAGAGAGAGAGAGAGAGAGAGAGAGAGAGAGAGAGAGAGAGAGAGAGAGAGAGAGAGAGAGAGAGGTAGTTACTTTTTCACAAACAAGACAATTTCATGATTTTGTTCAGCAGAATTCAGTAGCACTGAAGTAATAATGTCAAAGAGAGAAAATGATTCAAAGGTGGAAGAAAGAACATTATTGAAGTGATTGACCATAAAGACAATTCTGCTTAGAAATGAAAATAAGGTCAAAACAGCCTTGGTAGACTCAGAGGATTGGAAGAAATGGAGGTGCCAAAAGCCACAAAAAAGACACAGAATGGGTATGGGAGAAGTAAAAGAGTAGATGAATTAGAAGATCAATAGTTTGTGGTGAAAGATAAATTTCTGAGTACAGGATTTTAGAAGTAGAGATGTTTTCATAGATGGTGAGCTCTAGAATCTGACTAGCCTGTTGGATAGTTAGAGTGAATTTAGAGGACTTGTGCAAGAGTTGCAAGAGATTTGTAGGAACTGAGGAGTTAAAAAACTGTGAAGATAGGTAAAAATATTTTTAATATAGATATTAAAGTTTCCCAAATAGTTCAAATATGTCATGAAAGACTGTTAAGTTTATTTCAATGAGAGGGTTTCTATTTGAAGAGAAGTTTGGTAGTGTGTTAGTGGGTAACACACAATAGGTACTTAATAAATACTTTTTTGTTTAAATGATTGAGAATTCTAAATGTTTGCCCCAAAGCAATAAAGTATTTTAATGTATAGAAGAAGAAACTGAAGGGGGCATAAACAATTTGAATAATTTTGTTCCCACCTTGTTAAATTTAACATATATTTGTATTACTTTTAAAAAACTGTATACAACAGTTCAAAGTTTCTAATATGTTTTTCTTGTTTTTTGTATATTCAAGTGTTTGTTGATAATTGTTAAATTCACAATAAAAATTATTTTATTAAAATATTGTAAGATAAATATAAAAATTATAGGGAGAAGCAGAAAGGTGACCAGAAGTTTAGTAGATGATAGAGACAAGGATAAGGAAGCAATAGTATGGCAGGTAAATGACACAGTGGATAGAATGCTGGGCCTGAAATCAGGAAGACTCATTTCTCTGAATTCAAATCTGGCCTCAAATACTATATATGAGACTTTGGGCAAGTCACTTAATCCTGTTTACCTCATTTCTTCATCTGTAAAATGATCTAAAGAAGAAAATGGCAAACCAATCTATCTTTCCCAAGAAAACCTGACATAGAGTTATGAAGAATCTGACATGACTGAATGATTAAACAACAAAAAATATGACCAAAATTTTAGTTGTCAAATTATTGTGTCCGAACAAAAGTCTGGAAATACCAACCATAACCAAAAAGTAAACATTTTATCTACTACTGTGAGAAGACTGGGCTCATTGGGAAAGATTGAAGGCAAAACAAGAATGGAATGGCAGAGGATAAGATGGATATATCTTATCATGGAAACAACAAATCTGAACTAGTTCAGATTTCAAGAGATGGTGGAGGATAGAAGGATCTGATGTGCTATGATTCACAAGGTCACAAAGAGTCAGATAAAACTGAAATAGCAATACAGTAAAAATCGGGTATTCCCTTTACCAATGAAATCATAGGCTTAGCATCTCCTTCCTAACCTGTAAGCATAGGAATAAAAAATCCAGGGTGTCAGGACATTTGTTAAAACTGGAACTTGTATTCCAAAGGCATAGTGGAAGGGAACAGGCAAGATGTACAAAATGAAAGTCATGTAGGTACTGAATATATGTATATAGATCAACATGCAAGGATTCATGATCTTGTCAATGTGGAAACTACTCCTGACATTGCAGATAATGTTATAATTTGTGTTCTTAGGGAAGTGCCTGAGGCTCAGAGAAATTAAGTTATTTATATAAGGTCATATATCTAATATTCTCAAAAGCAGGATTTGAAACTGTATTACTGACTCTCAAGTCTGGCAGCAATCTGCTATGTCACCTTACTCTATCTTTCATAATATAGTATGTCTATATGTATTTGTAGGCATATATATATATATATATATATATATATATATATATATATATATATGTATATATGTGTGTGTGTATGTATCCATGTACATATATAATTTATATTTCTATAAACATAATAGCACTGACAAAATTTTATTATATCTACAATTTGCCTGCTCTGCAAGATAAATAGTTCTGTTTAGTTGACATACATTTCACAGATCAAATGAGATAACTAGCCAAATGAGAACAAATATAAACAGTTTTTCTTTTGTAAACAGTAAAGCCTTTGTGTAAATGTTAGTTATGTTTATTATTATACAAGCTCTTCTGTTACTTATAGCCATACAAATATTTTAGAAACAGACCAGTTGCTAAAATATCAGTAATGATATTCTAGAGTCAAGTTACTTAAAACAATTAAATCTCAGTTCCTTGGTTTCCATTTTTAAAGGACTGGTGAATTTAGCCATATAGGTGGATTAATGCTTTGTTGTTAGTTCTTCATTCTTGAAGAGAATCATGACATCAGGAAGTTGATGCCATGATATGCAAGTGAGTTGGATTTGAGTAAGGGAGGACTGTGCAAAGTCACCAGTCTCAGTTTCTCTTTTAGAGCCATTTGGGGCCAGTGGCAAGATATAGATCAGGGCATTTAAATTAAAAATCCAATTTTTTTTCTTTTTCAATTAATGGTAACTACATTGTTCTACAGATGACTGTGTTGTTCTCCTATCTACCAATCTGCATCTATTTTCTTTATCCAATAATTGCCTTAGGAATGACAAGTATCTGTTGATATGTAGCATCCTTAATTTCACCCAACATTTTTCTCTTCAACTTAATCCTAAGAGTAGGGAGGGAGGCAGAGAGAGAAGAAAAAGGAGGATGAGGAGGTGGTGGTGGTGGAGGAGGAGGAGGAGGAAGGGAAGGAGGGAGAGAAACAACATAAAAGGATTTTCTTTTGACTGAAGAGTTTTCTGGGCATTTAGCAATTCCCAGAAATTAGGGTAATTTCCAAGTTTCTTTTTTATTTCTCATAATTTGAATGATGTTCTAGAAGAAAGCTTAGTAAATTCCTGAAGGTTTTGTATATGGGTCTCTGGACAAGTGCCAGATTGTCCTATGATGAAATAACTATTTAGAATTTGAGCACATATAACAATGTTTCATTTATATAGAAGAATAAAATATGTTTCTTAAAAATGTCTTTTAAATTACAGCAACTAGGTAGCCTAGTAGGTAGAGTGCTGAACCTAGAATTCAAATAGAATTTCAGACACTTAATATGTTCCTAGGCAAATCACTTAAAATAATTTCTATCTTTCTCATTTAAAGTATAAATTGGGAACAACAATAATAATAATACCTACTTTCTAGGCTTGTGAAAGTAAAACAAGATAGTATTTGTAGAGCACTTTAGAAACCTTAAGGCATTATATAACAAGTACTAATACTAATAGAATCAGATAGGTGGTATAGTAAATAGACTGCTGGGCCTGTAGTCAGGAACACTCATCTTCCTGGTTTAAATCTTGGGTCAGACCTTTCTTAGTTATATGACCCTGCACAAGTCACTGAATCTTATTTCCCTTAGTTTCTTCATCTATTCTACATACATTTATCAAACATTTTAAAAATCATCTTAAACAGTACAAGTGAGTATTAAAGTTTATATAATTTAAAAAGATAGAATGTATATTGAAAACTTTAAATGATAGTACTGAGACACTACTGGATCTCTTTCTGCATTCAATATCCATTAATTATATGTTTTCTCTGGCTGAAAGGATTATATATGATACTGAAGCCAATTATAATATTATTGTCAATAAAACATGTCCTCTTATGATATATTGCTAAGGTTTGAACACGTGAATCTGTGCATATATGTTATTTCCCGTCTGCTTTTATATTAACATGTGACTTTTTTCAGTGAAAAGAAATAGCTTTAATGAAAATATCATGTTTGGAAGGAAGGAAAAATAGATTGTTTTCAATGAACAGCTGAAATAAAAGCATGTTGGGTAAAGCTAATCTGCCTAAAATATTTGAAAAGGAAATGGTTGGTTGGAACAAAGCTATATTATTTCAAAAGTGCCACATATAATTATAGTTAATCTGCATTCCTCAAGGAAAACTGTAATGAACTAAATAATTTTCCATGGAGACATAATAGCTGCAGAGAAATTGTGTTTGTTTTGTTTTGTTTCTTTTTTTAAACTATAATGGAGAATGAGTACAAGACTGATTGTGAGGGATTGGTATGAGTAAAAACCTTTTTTCATAAAATCACATTCCTCCTTCTGCTAAAATACCTCTTTTTGGAAACAGGGCATTCATATGTAGACACTAATGGATTATTTAAATGGTGAGACAAAAATACTTAAAGGGCAACTATTGCTTTTTGAGACAAATGTAGTAGAAAAAATGTGATTAAAAAAATCATTGGGCCCAATAGTACACAAAGACTGCCTCTAAACAGCAAAAATATTGTTTCCAATCCAATTGATTCCCTCATAATCATATAGAAAGGCTGTGGTGAATCACTTCCATTGAATCTGCTGGAAATGTTTAGTTTTTCATCTTTCAGGTATACTCATTAAAAAAAGTAATGATAAGAATTTGATTTCATTTAAAACTTCTTTCCATCGTATTTCCTTAAAGTTAGTTCAGATAAGTATGGTAGATAAAATAACTTATTCATTCAAGGTCAAGGAATTTAATTTCAAATGAATGCTATTTATTGACTGTCTACTGTGCCCAACTATGCAAAGTAACTGAAGGGAATCAAATAAATATGAATATGAAAAAAGTTATAATATAGTTTGGGAAACAATTCCTAAATGTAAAAAAATTACAATGTTATTTTAGGAATGATTCAAAATATAGCAGAAAAGTTGCCATAAGACAATAGTCACAAAATCAGTTATGAAATAATGAACATCATGAGAGTTTGAGGGAGAGAGGAGTTTATTTGAGACTGGCTGAACAGGAAAGGTTTAATGAAGGAAATAAAAGGTTGATCTTGCTTGATAAATTCTAGAGGAGTTAAATACTGTGTGCAAAAACACAGAGGCCAGAAAGCACTAGAAATATTAAAGGGAGAGTAAGTTGACTGGCCAAGAAATGGCCATGCTTGACATGTTAATATAGAAAAATAGTGGAAGATAAGTGTTAAAAGAATTTGAAGTTGGATTGTAGAGGACCTTGCATGTGAATCTAAAAGGGTTTGAACTTTACTATCATTAGGGAACTATTGAAGGTTTTGGAGCAGAAGAATTACATGATCTATTTTTTGAGGATTAATCTAACAGTAATCAGCAAGAAAAAGACTGGAGGTTCAAAGACCAGTTAAAAGACTTTTCTTGTACTAAATTATCTGCTTTGTAACTGAAAAGTAGTTCATTCAGTTTAGTACAGACGTGTTCATTGGGAAAATTACAACAGACAATGAAAGATTGTCCTTATGTTTGAATATGGATCTTATACTGGCTGCCTTATCTTTCCTTTCTCATCCTCTTTTAGTGTTAGATTATATGCTTTGACTAGCAAAGCTTTCAGATTTTCAGAGCCTTTCTTAAAATAACCTGTTTTCAGTATCTGATACAACTTTTCACTCTTTACAGGACTGTTTTTGCTATTGTAGGTTTGAGTATCTCTAGGGAATAATTGATCAGTACAAACATTGCTCTGGTACTTACTTTCCCCCCTCTAGTTTACAACCTGGTGAGTTGAAAAGGAGTTTTATATTAATATTTTACTCTTTGGGAAGCAACAGCTCTGTAAAAGGACAAGAGAAGGTGCATGAGAGAGAGAGAGAGAGAGAGAGAGAGAGAGAGAGAGAGAGAGGAAAAAAGGTGGAGCAGGTAGATGACTCAATAGAGGCCCATAGTCAGAAAGACCTGAGACACTTAAAGAACCATAACCCCATTTGCCTCAAAATAATAAAAAATGGAAAGAAAAAGAAATAAGGTGTATCATAACTGAAGATTCAAATAGCATTCCCTAAGAGGTAATTATCATAAGATATGTAAAATGACAGCAGAACTGGGACAAGAGAAATCAATTTGTCTAAAACACTAAAAATTTTATCCATCTGATTTCTTATAAATTCTACAGCATCAGAGGACATCTGTTCACAAGGGCTCTTTGAATTGTATGACACATTTCTTAAAGAAAAGTGGAAAAGGGTCACTAAACTTGCATACATTTTAATTCTCTCATCGGTAAAATAGGGATAATAACACTAGCTTTGAGAATTGCTCTGAGGATCAATTGAATTAATACATGGAAAGCACCATGGAAAATTTAAAGTACTCTATAAATGGTTGATATAATATTATTGTAACTATTGCTATTGTTATTATAAACTATTACATAATATTACATAATAATCTTGACAATATAGCAATATTAAAAAAGACAAACAGTTATTTAAAAATAAAATAGGATCTTAAAATAATGTAAGAAAAATAATTATTCTGTTCCTAATTTGGATATGTTGGTCAGGTCTATATATTATGGGCACCTTGGACTTGGACCTTCTATCTACATTGCAATCATTCAAATTAATTTCAGTGAACTGAACAGGTCCCTGTTAATTTAAAAGTAGTTTGATCTGCCCAAGTTTTGATTTCTTTATACTCTAATGTGAAACTTGAAGAATATTTCCTCTTTTAATCACAGAAAAAGAATTCTGTGTACCTCTAGAGGATAGTATTCAAATTGATCTGACTGAACCATCTAACACCTTAGGAGTTCCAAGGCTTTTATAAATGAAATTTCTTGCTTCCTCACATGTGATGTTTGATTTCCTACCTCTGCAATTTGTCATTGTTGTCCCCCAAGCCTGGAATGCATTCTCTCCTCACCTCTGCTTTTTGACTTCCTTGACTCCTTTCAAGTTTCAACTCAAACCTAACTTTCTGGAAAGAGTTTTTCCTTATTATGGTGGCATTTCTTCAATAAGCCAGACCACCATATTTAATCACTTGGTGTCTTTATTTGGAAGGACATTATTTTTTCAGGTGTTCTACCTTATACTTTTGTCAAAATGCTGAACAATTATCACCTGAAAAAGAAAATAAAGTTTCAAAACAGAACTAAAAAAAACTTTATCATTTTGAGCTGAATTTTCTAGCCATAGAAAAAATTTCTTCCTTTGGCTTTGAATGTTTCAAAAAGTCATCTCATAATTGGAAGTCTGGGAAATTTTGTCCATTCATTTAGACAAAATAGAAAAAATCAATTTTAGAGAATTTTTTTCTCAAAGCACTTAACAAATATTTTCATTTTGTTTAGAGAGCATAAAATTAAAACTCAGAGTATCAAGATAAAATATTATACTTTGTCTCCTCCCTCCCTCCCTCCCTTCTTGCTTCCCTCCTTCCTTCCCTCCTTCCCTCCCACCTTCCTTTCTTCCTTTCTTCCTTCCTTCCTTCCCTCCTTCCTTCCTTCCCTCCTTCCTTTCTTCCTTCCTTCCTTCCCTCCTTCCTTCCTTCCTTCCTTCCTTCCTTCTCTCCTTCCTCCCTTCCTTCCTTCCCTTCTTCCTTCCCTCCTTCCTTCCTTCCCCTCTTCCTTCCTTCCTTCCTTCCTTCCTTCCTTCCTTCTCTCCTTCCTCCCTTCCTTCCTTCCCTTCTTCCTTCCCTCCTTCCTTCCCTCCCCTCTTCCTTCCTTCCTTCCTTCCTTCCTTCCTTCCTTCTCTCCTTCCTCCCTTCCTTCCTTCCCTTCTTCCTTCCCTCCTTCCTTCCCTCCCCTCTTCCTTCCTTCCTTCCTTCCTTCCTTCCTTCCTTCCTTCCTTCCCTTCTTCCTTCCCTCCTTCCTTCCTTCCTTCCTTCCTTCCTTCCTTCCTTCCTTCCTTCCTTCCTTCCTTCCTTCCTTCTTTCCTTCCTTCCTTCCTTCCTTCCTTCCTTCCTTCCTTCCTTCCTTCCTTCCTTCCTTCCTTCCTTTCTTCCTTCCTTCCTTCTTTCCTTTCTTCCTTCCTTCCTTCTCTCCTTCCTTCCTTCCTTCTTTCCTTCCTTCCTTCCTTCCTTCCTTCTTTCCTTCCTTCCCTCTTTCCTTCCTTCCTCTCTCCCTTCCTTCTTTCATTCCTTCCTCTCTCCTTCTCTTTTACACAGAATCTCTCTCTTTTGGCACAGCTATAAATTGCCATCAGCTTTGAGATCTTGTGCCAAGAAAAATGGCTAAGAGAAATGCTACTTTCATAATTTTATTTATCCTCCTTTTTATTAAGGTAATGGATTGTACTTGCCAGTGCTCAGAGCTAAAATCAATCACATTTCACAAAAAAATCAAACTGCTATTATATAGTGTGAAGTACACACCGAGAACAAAGGCAAGTGGCTTTTCAAAGATGTCTGGGAAAATAACTTTGTTTTCAGTTCCTGTTGACAGATGGCATTTTCTAAATGAATGTCAGCACGTGCGGGACATTGTGAGATGTAAACAGGGATCATTTGATTCTCTTCAACAACAAAGACTGATGAGTGAGTTGTGTAGTTCAGTATGTGGTAACCACATCAAAGTGCAAAGAAGGGGCACTCAGCTTCCCAGGAGTGAAGCAAGATTCTGGACAGAAGAGATACTGCTCTCTAAGGACTTAGAATCATCTGCCAAGTTCCCATTTGACAAATTTTATGTTGGCTTCCAAGTCTCTCTTGAGGTGGGAATTATCACCTACAGTATTCTCACAAAGAAATTGCTTTTGTTTTGTTGCTTTTTCTTCCTTCCCTCATATTTCTCTTGCCTCTTACCTGAATGCAGGTATCAGACTTTTTGACATATATTGTTTTGTTAGAGAGGGATGAGGCAACTTTTGAGGGAGGGGACCACTATGTACCTGACAATACTTTAATGAATGAATGATTTTAATTTAATAATTTAATCAATTAAATTTTAATTAATGAATTAATAACTCACTAGAGCTTTGAGGTTGACAAAGCACTTTCTTCACAACAACTTTCTGAGAAAGATAGTATAAACATTATCCTCATTTTAAACGTGAAAATTGAAGTGTAAAGAGATCAGATAATTTGCAGTGGATTTTAAACCTAATAAAACATAGAAAGTGATAAGTATCTCAGAAATGGAAAAGACTCCAGAAGAAATCTTGCCCAAACTGTATCTAAAGAAAAAGCAAAACTTCTTCCCTCCTTGAAGCAACTTTCACAGATAGCTCCTAGTTTCACACTGCTTTGTCAAGTATGACAAAGTCTCATATCTTTCTCACACAATAGCTCTTAAAGTACTTGAAAACAATTATCATGTTTTATTCTTTCCAGTCTTCTCATATCCAGACTCAAAATACCCAATTCCTTCAATTGACCCTCAAATGGCTGAGATAGAATTTAAACCCATATACTTTGCCTATGAATTCCACTACAATTCATTGCTTCCAGCCCAAATATTGGTGATCATAGATGGAAAGAGCTCTTATCTCTCATCATTCATCTATTGATTTTGAAGGGATGGGAAACCAATGGCTACTGAGAACTCAAAAAAGGGATAACTGGGCCTGTTCCAGAAGAAAAAGTTGAAAAAGATTACCTGAAGGAACAATCTATTGATGCTTGAGTCTTTGTTTCCTCATCAATATGAGGGGGTTGGGCTAGATATTTATCTCTAAAATTTTTCCAGCCCTCCATACATTACCAAAGATCATGTATGTTTTAATAAGAAATGTAAAAAATGTATTACATCTAACTTGGGAAAATAAAAAATATTAAAGTAAAGAAAAGGAAAAAAATTAAGAAAACAGGTCTTATATATTATTTTGCATATATTGATCTCTTCCTATCACAATTATTGATAAAATTTTGATTTTATTCATAATACAGATTAAAGGAAGAAGGATTTCCACTCCCTGCATAAGTTAAGAGAAAAAAGAGGCAAATTCAGGAACCTCAAAGACTCAGGATGATACAATGGAGAATTGATGGATTTGAAGTTAGAAGCTCTGGGTTTGAATCTAGACTGTCATTCAATGACTGTATGGCTTTGTGAAAGTCATTTAATCTCCTCTGAGCCTCAGTTATTTTATCTGTAAAATGGGGATGTTTAAAATAACAATCTTTTCAAGTGGCTTATGGTTCCATATGTGATTGTATAAGATATGACTGATGTAGTGGTTCTATAGAGAATAAAGACAACAAACTAGTGAATTCGGCATGTAGATCTATTGGAACATAAAGAAAACCTCACAAGAGAAGAGGGATATATGATAGAAAAATAATACAAGAGTTCTGCTATAAGTTGTGCCCCAAAGGAATCTCATAGATAGAATGCTAGACCTGGAGTCAAGAAGATCTGAATTCATAACTGTTCTTAGACATTTCCTACCAGGGTTAACTTGGACACATCACTCACTATCTGTGTGACCTTTGTCTTCTTCAGTTTCTCATCTGTAAAATGGTGACAATAATGGCATCTATTTCTAAAAGTTGTGAAAATAAACTATTAATGTTTATGAAATGTTTTTGATATTTAAAATATCTTAGCATTTCAAGTGCTATGTCAGCCCTATTAATATTTTAATCTATAACAAAATATTCCATAGACTTTACCATCACTTTATTAGAAAATGAAATAACTAAATAAAATCAATAGATCATTATACTTAAAAAGACATAGAGGTCTTTGTATCAGATATTCCTGTGCCCTTGGAATGACTGTTTCTGTTCCCAAATCTTAGCTGGATGACCTAATTGTACCCATTCTCCCCTTATGTATGCCAAAGGCATTGGTTTCACCTATATAAAATTTCCCTGAGAAAGCTTATTGAACTCAAGTTGGAAGTTTCATATCAACCGAGGGGCAAACCACATGTAGAATTGAGAACCACAAAAATCAATGAGAAAAAGGGAATATTTCATTTTTAAATGAATTTGATAAATATCCACAAACCTGGACATTCCCTTATGCAAAAAAATAGAAAAAGAAAATTATATAAAAGCAGTGAATTACTCATACCCACAGCTTTGTTTTAAGTATATGTTAAAGTTATCAACATTGCCCTATTGGTATGCATTCATTTATGAGCTTCCTTCTGCATTTTTCAGCATACTTTTAAATGTCTTATTGATGCTGCAAAGAGGGAGCTCTAGAACACTTGCTTGAAATGAATTTTATTATGTATGATGGCAACAAGTGTTTCTTCAAATCTTGAGAGCTCTTTTTTCCTTGAAGTTTGAACTGCATGAAAATATTTTCCCCCAGATGACTTTGTCACACTTTTCTTCTTCATACCTGACTAAAATTCAAAATGAAAGTGGTTATACTAATTATGCAAAGTATAGAATCACTATATCATCCCACTTCCAAGAGACCAATTTATAGCAGTTTGTGAAGGTGGCAAGATAGGGGGAGAAAAAAAAGATTAGTATAATTTTCAAGAATTTTTCATGTTTTTAAGAAAAGTAAGGGTTGGATAGAGGGAGTTAAGGGGGAAGATAGGAATTTTAATGAATAGAATCAGGCTATAAATATAATAGAGCTCTGATTCACTTATTATTAAAGAGATTTGGATATGCTCTTGGTGGAGTAACATCAACTCAACTATCATATTTAATATAACAGTATTTTAATCTTTAAATTGTGTTAATTTTGTCTTTTGCCATGATTATTACAAAGGAATCCCATAATGTATCATCAATATAAGCAAAGTAAAAAATATGTTGTATTGCACTAATTATTCAATAACATTACTAGTTGCTTTGTTTCTATCCCCTTACACTCAACCTTCAATCTTCATTGATATGATTGGTTTTAGATCACCCATTTAGAACTAGAATTTTTTGTAGTTCAAATGTACTATTATCTTTATTAAGATTATCTGTAAATTCTTTATCACTATATTAAAAGACAAAATATTTTAAGCAAAGTACACTATGACTCAAATATTAAAAAATTAAACATTATTGGCTTTTTGTGAGGATAGTGTTATATTTGTCCAGAGTACCTGTAGGATTGTAACTTTTGTATATTTTTAACAAATATACTTTACAACTATTGTATATTATACAAAAGTATATAAGGGTAGAAGGGACAGAGTGATCTGAGGCTCTTGCAATCCTGTCCTGGGGAACTGTAATCAAAGAAATTTGACTAACCTGCTTTGTGGAAGTTGTTCTGAAGGAGGTCTGGTGGCCTCCTTGGCCTTTTTAATGTGCTTTTGTAGCTAGACCACAGAGGCCCTAGGTGACAGATAGATAGTAAATGGACAGAGTCAGGAAGGCCCAAGTTCAAAATTAGCTGCAGACATTTACTAGTTGTATAACCCTGTGCAAGAATCATAACTTCTGATTGCCTCAATTCCCTTAACTATAAAATGGAAATAATTATAGCACCTATATCCTGGAGTTGTTGAGAGGATCAACTGAGATAATATTTGTACATATTAAGTATTATATGAGTTATATATTACATAATAACCATATTGACTATTAATATGGTTGCTGTCATTTTTATTATTCCTGCATTCAGTACTTGGTTTGTAAACACTTTGGTGTGGAGATATTTCTGTGGTCTCTATAGATCAATAAACATTTATCAAACAGCTATTGTATGTTTGGACCTATACCTACTGGGAAATTAGGACAGAAATAACAGCAATATTGGAAAGCTGTAGCATGACTATATCTTTTGTACAGAAGAATCTATCCCCTCCATGAGTAAATATTAGATACAAAATGTTAAGATTTCTCTTAAATTCTATATCGTAAAGGAACTACATTCACAGCAGATCTCTGAATTTTAATGAAAGATTCTTTGAAAGAGGGCATTGTTGACAGTAGATATAGTATAGATGTAAGTATGAATTCTTCTTCACTTAGTAGTTGGGTGATTCCAGGCAAATCACTTAAACTCTTCCAGGCAATGTTTCTTCATCTATGTAATATAGGTTGCATCTACTTCATAGAGTTAATTTGATTATCAAGTAAGATAATATTTGTAAAGCACTTTGGAAACTTGAAAGTTGCTGCATAAAATGTGAGTTGCTAGGTGGTACAGAGGATAAAGAATTCAGGGCTTGGAGTCAAGAAGACTATCTTCATGAGTTCAAATCTGGTGACAAGTTATTTACATTTTTGCCTAAGTTTCCTCATTTGTAAAAATGAGCTAGAAAAGAAAATGGCAAACCACGCTAGTATTTTTGGCAAGAAAACCCCAAGTCAGAGGAAATATTATTTGAATAAATAAGCATCAACTATAAACTATAGATTATGGGTGGAAGGGACTTAAGAAGTGATCTGGTACAAAACCAGCATTTTACAGATGAAAAAACTGGGACACAGAAATTTAGTCATTTTTCAGTCATTTGGCCAGAGTCATAAAGGTAGTAAATAGTTGAGCTGGAATTAGATCCCAGGCCTGAAGACTTCAAAACCACGTCATTTTCTTCTCTCATTTTTATGTTTTTTTTATTTACAAAACATATGTGTGGATAAATTTTCAACATTGATCCTTGCAAAGTCTTCTGTTCCAAATTATCTCTTCTTTTCCCCCACCTCCCCTAGAAAGCAGGTAGTACAATACATGTTAACTATGTTGAAATATAAGTTAAATCCATTATATATATGCATATTTATACACTTATCTTGCTACACAAGAAAAATCGGATCAAGAAGGAAAAAAAAACTGGGAAAGAAAACAAAATGGAAGCAAACAACAAAGAAAGAGTATGAATGCTATGTTGTGGTCCACACTGAGATCCCATGGTCTTCTCTTTGGGTGTAGATGGCTCTCTTCATCACTGAACAATTGGAATTGATTTGAATCATCTCATTGTTGAAGAGACCCACGCCATCAGAATTGATCATCATATAGTCTTGTTGCCATATATAATGGTCTCCTGGTTCTGCTCAGTTCACTTAGCATCAGCTCATGTAAATTTCTTCAGGTCTCTCTGAAATAATCCTGCTGGTTGCTTCTTAAAGAACAGTAGTATTCCATGACATTCATATAACCATAATTAAGCCATTTTTAAATCCCCTCACTTTCCAGTTTCTAGCCACTACAAAAATGGCTGCTACAAACATTTTTGCACATATAGGTCTCTTTTCCTCCTTTAAAATCTCTTTGGGAGATAAGCCAATGGAAACACTGCTGGGTCAAAGGGTGTGCACAGTTTGATAGCTTTTTGAGCATAGTTCCAGATTGCTTTCCAGAATGGTTGGATCCGTTCACAGTTCTACCAACAATGTATCAGTGTCCTAGTCTTCCCACATCTCCTCCAACATTCCTCATTATCTTTTCCTGTCATCTTAGCCAGTCTGAGAGGTGTGTAGTGGTATCTCAGAGTTGTCTTCGTTTGAATTTCTCTGATCAGTAATGATTTAGAGTACCTTTTCATATGTCTAGATATGGTTTTAATATCCTTTAGCCATTTATCAATTGGAGAATAGCTTGATTTCTTATAAAGTTGAGTCAATTGTCTATATATTTTAGAAATGAAGCCTTTATCAGAATCTTTGAATGTAAAAATGTTTTCCAAGTTTATTGCTTCCCTTCTAATCTTGTCCACATTAGTTTTGTTTGTGCAAAACATTTTAACTTAATATAATCAAAATTATCTATTATTTTGTTATCAATAATGATCTCTAGTTCTTCTTTGGTCACAAATTCCTTCCTCCTCCACAAATCTAAGAGGTAAACTATCCTATGTTCCTCTAATTTATTTATGATATCATTCTTTATGCCTAAATCATGGACCCATTTTGATCTTATCTTGGTATATGGTGTTAAGTGTGGATCAATGACTAGTTTCTACCATACTAGTCTCCAATTTTCCCAGTAGTTTTTGACAAATAGTGAGTTCTTATCCCCAAAGCTTGGGTCTTTGGGTTTGTCAAATACTATATTGCTAGATTGACTATTTTGTTTTGTGAACCTAACCTATTCCATGGATCAACTACACTATTTTTTAGCCAGTACCAAATGGCTTTGATGACTGTTGTTTTATAATATAATTTTAGATCTGGTACAGTTAGGTCACCTTCATTTGCTTTTTTTCATTAATTCCCTTGAAAAGGGGAAAAAGGTAAGGGGTAGGATAAATATCAGGGAAAACAGAAATAGTAGGGAAAAGATATAAAGAAGGGGGAGGGTCTCTAAAGAGGGAGGACTGCTTGAGGCAAGTAGTGCTCATAACTAAAATACTGGGGAGGAGGGAAAAGGAAAAAGGAAACAGAAAACTATAACTTGGGGTCAATAAGATGGCAAGAAATACAGACTTAGTAGTGAATGTGGGTGAAGTCTCCCATAAAGTGTAAGCAGATAGCAGACTTGATTAAAAGCCAGAAACCTACAATATGTTATTTACAAGAAACATATTTCAAACAGAGTGATACATACAGAGTAAAGATAAAAGGCTGGAGCAGAATCTATTATGCTTCAGGTGAAGTTAAAAAAAAAAGCAGGGATAATAATCCTTATTTCTGATTAAGCAAAAGCAAAAATGGTTCTAATTAAAAGAAATAAAGAAGGAAACTGTATCTTGCTAAAGGGTACAAAAGATAATGAATCACTATCAATATTAAACCTATACGCTACAAGTGATGTAGCATCTAAATTCTTAAAGGAGAAGTTAAGAGAGTTGCAAGAAGAAATAGACAGCAAAACTATATTAGTATGAGATTTCAACCTTGTTCTCTCAGAATTAAATAAATGGAACCACAAAGAAAGAAGTTAAACCACATAAGAAAGAAGTTAAAGAGGAAAATAGAATATTAGAAAAGTTAGCTATGATAGATCTTTGGAGAAAATTGAATGGATACATAAAGGAGTACACTTTCTTCTCAGTAGTTCATGGAACCTCTACAACAATTGACCATATATTAGGACATAAAGATCTCAAAATCAAAGGCAGAAATAGTAAATGCATTTTTTTCAGATAACAATGTAATTAAAAACTACTTTCGTTTTTGTTTTTTAATTCAAATTGTTAGGAAGAGTAGGCCCATCTAAAAGCTTTTTTATTCATTTTCATTTTTGAACTAGGTTGTTCTCATTTCTGAGGAGAATAGTCAATAAATAATATTGCATAATGATCTATACACCAACACACCTAATATCTGCCAACACAAGTAAGAATTAGATGTTTCCCTGATTCATGCACTTTTCTCCACATTCCTGTGCTATAGGTGTATAGTATAACTCTAAAGAGTGTGAATGCAAAGGAAAATAGGGTGAAGATGAAATGTGTCTGAGGTGTTTCTCATGTTAATTTATTGTTCAGTCGATTTTTAGTTGTATTGGACTTTTTGTGGCCCCATTTAGGGTTTTCTTGGCAGAAATACTGGAGTGGTTTATAATTTCCTTACAGACATGGAAACTGAGGCAAACAGACTTGCCCAAGATCACATAGCTAGTAAATATCTGAAGCTGGATTTGAACTCAGAGAGATGAGTCTTCTTGACTCCAGTCCCATCACTCTATTCATTATGCAACCTAGCTGCCCTTTATATTACCTTAAAGGAGTCCCTCCTACTTTATTCGCTACAGATAGAAATTCACTTCTGGGAAATAGTCAAGCTTAATCCAGAGAAAGATTAGGGGAAAAAACCCAACAAAATCCATGTAACTTTCCTAGTCAAAAAACTAAGCCAACTATTTCTTAAAAACATCCATCTTAGAATAAAGGAAAGAAGGAAACAAACACATTGAACATTTTCTATGTGCCATTGACTGTGCTAGGAAGTAGATAGCATTATTATCTTCATTTTATTGTTGAGGAAACTGAGGTAGACAAAGGAAGTGACTTGCCCAGGACTATACAAACACAATGTTTTTGAGGCCATAATCTTCCTGGATCCAGCACTTCATCCACTGATCCCCCTAAGTACTTCTTGCATAATGCACAGACTCAGGGCTTGATGGAAATTAGTATCCTAAAAGAAAAATGGAGTAAGTTTTATTTGTGGTTGTTACTGGGCAGTTAGGTGCGTAGAGTAATAGATAGTGCATGGGATTTGCAATCAGGAAGACTCATGTTCCTGAGTTCAAATCTAGCCTCTGACACATACTAGCTGGGTGACCTGGGCAAATCACTTGACCCTGTTTGTCTTAGTTCTTCATCTGTAAAATGAGCTGGAGAAGAAAATGGCACACTACTCCAGTATCTTTGCCAAGTAAACCCCAAATATGGTCATGAAGAGCCAGACATAACTGAACAAAATTATTGACTCCAAAAAAATTGGTCTCTTGCTCCTGTGGGATGCCAATTTTCACTGTTTTTATATACCACTCCTCTGATACTGAAAAATATGAAGACTGATAATGTGATTAAGTGCAGCTGATATAGTTTTTGTGTGTGTCTGGAAAGGAGGGTTATAGAAACTTTATTGGCTAAATTCCTGATTTTTTTTAAAAGATGTTTTCAGATACAAAGAAATTCCTTGAAATTTTATGGAGTAATTAATCAGATGCCCAGCACAATCAATCAGATGAAATTTCTAAGAATATTTTTAAAAAATCATCTTTAATACAATTACAGATAATTCTGATCATTTTTCTGATGATAATAATACATTAAGAGCTGGAAAGAGAAGATATAGTCTTCACTGAAGTTAGCAAAGTCTACATCTGCATTAAAAATATCTGTAATTTGTTTCCCTTCTTGGTATGATGGTTTTATGACAGCTAGCTTTCTGGCACTATCAATTACATGTTCTTTCCATAACTGAATCCATTTTTCCCCTGCTGCTATGTAAAAGTATTTTTCCCATCACTGTTATATGAAATGCTGCTTATAGACATCAATTTTGTTTTAAGAATAAAAACTCTTTCCAGAAGGTTTTGTTGTTTTTTTTTTATTTTTTTTTATCACGTAAGACTGCAAATTAGATGCTTTGGGGGCATTGTTTATTTGATTAGAGCCATGAGATACAGACAAGAAAAAAGAAAGGCAATATGACTATAAAGAACAACTTCCTCCTCATCTCTGCTTTCTTCCTTCCCTGACTTCTTTCAGGTCTTAACTACGGAAATCCTACCTGTTGCAAGATGTCCTTCCCAGTTCTTCTTAATCTTAGTACCTTCTTTCTGAGTCTATGTACAATATTCCCCAAGCTTACATTTTCTTTCTACATAATTGTTTGCAGATTCTCTCTCTCATTTAACTGTGAGTTCTTTGAGAAGGACGTTTTAAAACCATTTTTAAAAATTCCCAATACTTAGCACATTTCCTTGAACTTAGTATGTTCATAATAAATGGTAGTTAATTGATTGAGAATATAAATATCTGGAGATTTAAGTATCAATGGACAACATGTCCATTGGGGAACCTTTTATTAAAGGGCAGTGTTTTTGCTTTGTTTTAATGCTCAGGTAATGTATTTTCTGAAAATAGCTTTGTTTAGTGTATAATTGTACAAAAAAAACTGGTCAGATACTCAATATTGCTTAGTTAAAATTTTATTTCTGTCCACTGATAATTAGTCAATAATTGACAACCATTTAAAATGAGGAACTAAGCACTCAGAAAAGCAAACTTTAAAACAGCTGTTTGCTTTGAACAATTCACATTCTCTTCTGTTTGGAACTTAAGCAGGAATTTAATTTTATGGAAAATAGTGTGTAGCAGAATCTGTCAGTCCTGAGTGAAGAGGGTTATCTGTAGAGTAGCAGTGCCCCTGTTTTCTCCATTTTTAGATATGAAGAGCTTTCAGCCTTCTGTTAAATCTGTGAGAGCTACCCCAAACATCTTGTCATTATGTAACTACATGATGCAATTGAAAAAAATGTTTTCTTTGTAATTTGAAATACAGGTTATTTTCATGCTTAGGTTCAATGAGTTAAAGAGTACTTCTAGTTCTGAAGTGTTTTGATTTTTGACAATAAGTTTTTATCCAGTTTTAAGCCCATTATTATGGCTCATCATCAGTCTAACACTTGAGGCTCAGATAGGCTAAATATCTTGCTCAAGTTACATAGCTAGTATCAGAGATTGGTTTTCAACTCATGTCCTCTACAAGAAGTATATATTCTATAGCTTTCTTACTGAAATGTGGAAAAATCCCTCCAAACACTCCTTTAATTCACTTATTTGTTCAATAGATTTACCATTTTTCAGGTTTGTCGCAAGGAATATTTTTTCAGGTCCAAATTAGATCAGAGATACTCTAAGGTCTCTTTATATTCTGAACTTGGGTGATTCTGAATAATAGCAACTAGAGCAATTGTTTTATCTCACCCTTTAGCACAAAGAAAGTTTTAATATGGTCCCAGAATTTTTTGATCTAGTAATCATTATTATACCTTTGAAAGAGTGTGATAGTTTCAACACTTCAAAAAAAAAGAAACCTACTAAAAACTGCAAAGCTCCCTCTCCTCATTTTACTTTAAGCCCAAAGACCAAAAAGTACATCTTTTTTTCCAATTCTGACATCAGTAAAAAAAAATCCACCAAAAGTATATGAAATCTGGTAATTGTTTCTAAAGTAAAGTTTGTTTAGGAACTTATGGAATTCAAAGAGATCTTAAAGGAAGGAAAGGGATCCACATGTGCAAAAATGTTTGTGACAGACATCTTTGTAGTAGCAAGAAACCGGAAACTGAGTGGATGACTATTAATTGGAGAATGGCTGAATAAGTAATGGTATATGAATGCTTTGGAATACTATTGTTCTGTAAGAAACAACCAGCAGGATGATTTCAGAGAGACCTGAAAAGACTTATGTAAACTGATGCTGAGTGAAATGAGCAGAACCAGGAGATCACTATATGCGGCAACAACAAGACAATGATCAATTCTGATAGATGTGGCTCTCTGCAGCATTGAGAGGATTCAAACCAGTTTCATTTGTGCAGTGATGAAGAGAGCCATCTATATCCAAAGAGAAGACCATGGGAACAGAGTGTATAACACAACATAGCATTCTCACTCTCTCTGTTGTTATTTGCTTGCATTTTGCTTTCTTTCTCAGTTTTTCTTGATCTGATTTTTCTTGTGCAACAAGATAATTGAATCAATATATATACATATATTGGATCTTACATGCATTACAACATATGTAACATGTATGGGACTACCTGCCAGATAAAGGAAGGGATGGGGAAAAGAAGGGGAAATTTTGGAACAAAAGGTTATGCAAGGGTCAATGTTGGAAGAATCACCCATGCATATGCTTTGTAAATAAAAAGCTTTAATTTAAAAAAAAAAAGAAATATATGGAATTACTGACTGTAGAATCAAATCAACCAATCAACATTTATTATGTAGCTGCTGTGTCCCAGGCACTGTGCTAATCACATTTATAATTTCTGCACTGGGAAGGTTGAGACTGGTGGACAGTAACCTCAGGAATTCTGAGCTACATTTGGCTCACCAAGATGATTAGTTTCCTGTAGGGGGGGGCCTACTTAAGGAGGGGAGCAAACCTGCTCAGGTCATAAACAAAGCAAGTTAAAGCTTCATGCTGATCTGCTGTCAAATTTCACCCATGAATAGCCATTGCACTTCCAGCCCAGGGTGGGGAAAGAGAGAAAAAGAAAGAGAGAGAGAGAGAGAGAGAGAGAGAGAGAGAGAGAGAGAGAGAGAGAGAGAGAGAGAGAGAGAGAGAGAGAGAGAAGAAGAAGAAGAAGAAGAAGAAGAAGAAGAAGAAGAAGAAGAAGAAGAAGAAGAAGAAGAAGAAGAAGAAGAAGAAGAAGAAGAAGAAGAAGAAGAAGAAGAAGAAGAAGAAGAAGAAGAAGAAGAAGAGGAAGAAGAAGAAGAGGAAGAAGAAGAAGAAGAAGAAGAAGAAGAAGAAGAAGAAGAAGAAGAAGAAGAAGAAGAAGAAGAAGAAGAAGAAGAAGAAGAAGAAGAAGAAGAAGAAGAAGAAGAAGAAGATGAATGTGGAGGAGGAGGAGGAGCAGCAGGAGGAGGAGGAGGAGGAAGGAGGATAAAAGATAGGAAGAGAGGGAAGGTGAAAGAAAGGAAAGCAGGAAAAGAAGAAGGAGCAAGAGGTGACAAGAAAAAGGAGTAAAGGAAGAAGGGAGAAAAGAAGCTAGGAAAAATAAAGAAGTAAAGAAAAGTGTGAGATTTAGTTTCATAATAACAGCACATAGTTGTCAAAATAATCAGTTATAGGGTTAGAAATAAACATTTGAAATCAGCTTTAAATCATTTTACTAGCAGCACAAATGTAAGGGACTCATCAAAATTGAAGTTTCCGTAGGTTGAAATCACAAAGTATGAGACTTTTGAAGTTCTTGGAAAATGATAGATAAGTAGGTTAATGACTCTATTTTATTCTCCTTTAATCAATTTCCCCAGTTATCCTTTGTGTCTCTTTTCAAATGAAAACTCACCTGTTATATTCCATTTTATTCTCTACTTGATAAAAGATACAGGAGCAATTCTAGACATTCTTATTTTGATTATTTGTATAAGCAATTTCCAATTTCCACATTATAAACTGTGAATGCCATCTTTTTGAGTAATTATTTTTATTTCACTATTAAATAATTTTGAAATGAATTGAATTTCCAATCAGTTGGAAATTTTGTCTTAGAGGATGTCTCCATTTCTCTATTATATTACTTTATTTGATGATTTTTTTTTTCTTTTTTGCATCTTTATTATAAGATATTTATTAATAGAAATTTTGTTCATTTCTCAAATAAACTATTTGATGCAGTAATTAAAGCAGAGAAAAGGGGAGCTATTAGTTCTCTTTACTCTAACTCCTGACTCCAATTTTCTGTGCATCCTGATCAATCCTAACCATTCCTGGCAATCCAGCAGTAGGAGAGGTGAAGAAAAGAAGAGACTAAAATGGAAGATAGGACGAAGAGAAATTAACCACAGTATTGCCATGATGACTTTTGATGTCCACATACACAGTTGCTTCATTAAATCTCTGGCACTCTGATAAGAAAGCAGAGTCAAGCTTTTCTTCTTGCCATATGCTCAAATTCTAGATTTTGTTCTTTGCATTTTTTAAAAATTTGCATTTCTGTCTGTTCTTTCTGTTTCTTAAGCAGTCTTTTTAGCCTTTAGTTAGGTTAATTGAAATACAGTGACATCCTTAGAAGACAAAGTGTTTCCCTTAGCAATAAATGGCTTTTCTGTTATACTAATTTGGTAGTGCTAAATTTGGTTTTGGGAGGGAAGGCAGCTGTGAGTTCTTGCTTAATGAGCAATAAACACTTTGAGTTATTGGATTTCATTCTGCTACTTTTGCTTTTTGAGATGGAGTGAGAAGAATGTTTTTGCCCTGTTTTCAGATGAGGTAAATGTTTTATTTCTTTTTTTAAAGTCTTACTTCTATCAATGGCATTTTCATACATTTTATTTAAAAAAAAAGAATGCAAGCATGATCATCTTTAGTACTTTTCATTTGAAAAAAGGATCGAAAGGTAATCATCCCACTGACAAAAACATCTTTGGCCTGTGAAACGTTCAGACTTCTTCCTGGACACAATTGAAAGTTTTAGCATAAAATAAAAAAACAAAAACAAAAACAAAACAACCCCAACAATAATTTTGTTGGGTCAGTAAGTGACAAACTGACAGTATGAGAGGTGCCTGAGTGTATTTTTAAAATTATCTTTTAAACCATAGATACTTAAAAAACAAAAACTCACCAATTGTGCTTATCTACAAGCTTGTTGAGCAAGTGTTCAGAGAGTCAGTGGCCTGAATGTCTATCCTAATAATCTGTTGCTAATAAGCTATTCAACTATGCACATTGATTCCCTTCTGTAAGTCTTAACTTTCTTACCTGTAAAATGATAATTATAGACTAAATGATCTTTAAGCATATTTCTAAGTCTCAAATTACAGTGTTCTCAATCTTCTCAAAATATACTGTGGGATCATATGAACACTTTATATAAAAATACTTTGTAACTTTATGAAGCACTTTGTAAACCATAAAGCACTATATAAATTTCACCTATTCTTATTTAAATATTGCCATTAAGGATAGATAACCAGAGGTATGCTGAAACTGGTATGAATAAGTTTGGGAGGCAATTGTTAAATTTTCAGCAGGATCATAGAAAAGTCAGATATTTTAGATCAGAGCTTGATTCCTTGATTGTTTGCTGTCTAAAGAAAGTGATAGGGATAATGTTAACAACTCAGATTAAACTTAAATACATTTTCTCAGAGAACTTTTTGTTTCAATGTTTACTAGCTCCCCTCTGCTGATAAATTACATTTTTTTATAAAATTCTCAGGTTTGCAATGGGCTTAGCATACATTATAACATTTGAGCCTCACATGTGGGTTAGCTATTATAAATATTATTTTGAAGATGAGAAACTAAGGGAACTAAGATTTATTTTTTGTTCCTGTTGTTGCTCAATTGTTTTATAATTCTTCATTACCCCAAAGATACTGGATTGTTTTGCCATTTTTCTTTCCACCTCATTTTACAAATGCAGGATTAAGTGGCTTGCCCAAGATTACATAGCTAGTCAGTATCTGATGCCAGATTTGAATTTAAAAAGATGAAATGTAGGTCCTGCACTCTATCCACTTTCCTACCTAACTGTCCAAGGTTTATTTTGTGAGTAAAATGAGGCTTAGTGTGTTATTTGCTTGTGGACACCTTGCAAATGTAGAATTTAAACCGAGATATTCCTGATTTTAGGTCCAATATTCTATGCACTCACTATACCATATCTTGAAAATTTATGTTTCCCTGCAGGCAGATAAGATTCTTTCCACTCTGGGTTCACTAGTTTAGTTCTTTTGGGAAATTTACCTATTGTAGGATTTTTAATTTTTTTAATAATTTTATTCTAAATTTATGAAATAAAACAAACATTTCCACAACACAGAATTTTAAAAAAAGATGTCTGCAAATGAAATTGCATTTTATTATATACAATTTGCTATTGAATTTAAATAATAAAGTTATCATGTAACTTTTAAAAACATTATATGAGTAACATAATGCAAAAGTCAGAAAGATAGCCTTAAACAGTTCCTAGTTGTGTGCTATCGAGGAAGTAATTTAAACTCTCTCAGTTTTAGTTTCTTCTCTATAAAAGAGGAGGTTCCAATCAATAGCTTCTCTTCTGGATATTGTCTAAATCTGTGGCCTATGAAATATGATTCTAGCTAAGCTAACATTGAACTATATAGAGAATGACCCAGAGTCACAGATATTTTTGGCAGAACCTGTAAGACCATCTAAAACAACTTGTACTTGTATGTAGCATCTTCACTTGTAAGTTCTTAAGGACAGAGGACAATCCTTTTATCTTTGCAGCTCAGTTGATCTGCTGGCATCTATCATGGCACATTGTAGGAATAGCATTTATCATATCTTCTCTTTCTCCTGAGTCCCAGGCTTGCATACCTAGCAGGTAGTTATTTCAAAAGCAATGTTCAAGTAACATCTCCAATTCTCTGAAGGTATTAAAGCTTTGAAAGTATTGGATTTTTCCCCCTATAATCATTAGCAGCTAATAGTGACAGGCACACAGTAGGTTAAGAAATGCTTGGTAGGCAATATCTATCTATACTGGGCCTGTATCCCAAAGAAATCATAAAAAGGGAAAATGACCCAAATTTTTGTGGCAGCCCTTTTTAAAGTGACAAGGAACTGGAAGCAGAGTAGATGCCCATCAGTTGGGGAATGGCTGAATAAGTTATAGTATGTTATGTTAATATTATGGAATATCATTGTTCTATAAGAAACGATCAGCAGGATGATTTCAGAAAAAAAAAAAAACCATGGAGAGACTTACATGAACCGAAGATGAGTGAAGTGAAGAGAACCAAGAAATCATTATACACAGCAACAAGATTATATGATGTTTAGTTCTGACAGACGTGGCTCTTTTCAACAATGAGGTGATTCAGGCCAATTCCAATAGACTTAGCATGGAGAGAGCCATCTGTTTCCAGAAGGAGAATTATGGTGATTGAATGTGGATCACAACATAATATTTTAATCTTTGATGTTGTTGTTATTGTCGTTTGTTGCTTGTTTTTTCTTTCTCTTTTTTTCCCTTTTTGATTTGAATTTTTTTGTGTGTGTGTGTGTATGTAGCATGATAAATGTAGAAATATGTTTAGAAGTATTGCACATGTTTAACTTACATTAGATTGTTTGCTGTCTAGGAGAGGAAGGAGGTAGAGATGGAGAGAGAAAAAATTGGAAAACAAGGTTTTGCAAGAGTGAATGTGGAAAACTATGTTTTCATGCATTTTTAAAAATAAAAATATATTCTAAAATTTAAAATATTTTTGGATAATTGTACTTAAGAAAGAGAAAATATTTGTTGCCTTGAATAAATAGAGAATAATCATAATCCTTTGTTATTATTTAAGGTCATATCATTGATTCCTCTTTTTCAGGTCAAGAATTTATATATGTGTTATTTACATATTAATAGATAGGTGATTCAGTGGTAGCCTGTCATCCTGGAGTCAGGGAGATCTGAGTTCAAATGTGATCTCAGATATTTACTAGCTGTTTTATTCTTAGTAAGTCACTTAACTCTGTTTGTTTCAGTTCTTCATCTGTAAAATGAGCTAGAGCAGAAAATGGCAAACTATTCCAGTGTCTTTGCCAAGAAAATCCCAAATAGGGTCACAAAAAGTCAGAAATGACTGAACAACAAGATATCTATCTATCTATCTATCTATCTATCTATCTATCTATCTATCTATCTATCTAGATATCTTCATCTCCTCTCTTCCACATTGGATTTCCTCAAATCATTTTATTGAGCTTTCTTTTTTCCTCTTACCACTTTCTACCTTGGAGGACTCTTTATTCTTTTTCATATTTGTATTCCTAGCATCTGAACATGATTAAAAATCTGCTAGATTGGAGTGAATCAAATTAAATCTCGCTGCCTCTCTATGACCATGCTTCCTGGTAGATTTCCCATTTATACAATGCTGCTGCTTCAGAAAATTCTGTTTGCCTTCTTTCTTCCTCCATTGTTCATACTCTAGTAAAGCAATTATCTGGACATGAAGAACTGGGTAGGTGGAATAGAGGAACAAGGTAATAGAAAAGAAAAAAGTCCTGTTTCCTATAGGGTTGAGCTATTGCACCTTTAAGTCTCCTGGGAGAGTCTCAGTGGTGGTGGTGATTATTCTTCAACTGTCATCTATAAGAGGCTTTCAGTAACCTTTATCTAATAGAAACCTTTTCCATTTATTAAAAAATGTGGCTTATCTCTTATGATTTACTAATAAATGATAAAGAATTAAAAGAGGATTGATTAGAGAATAAAAATTAATGATTATTGAAAATGCTTTAATTCATTATTCCTTAATACTCAAGATAATTGGATAATGTCTCTTAGCATTCTGCTTTACTTGTAGTTCCTGGGTTTTATTTTTTAATCAATATATTTCATCTAGACTCTGTAACCATTTACTAAAAAATACTTCCATTGATATCATATTATTTTTAAAAAGAAGCAAAACTGCATAATGAGAGGCCCAGAAGTAGTTATGTACTTTCAACCTACCATTTCTTAATGGAAAGGAATTTCATTTTAATCTTGGTTGTCTGGGACCAACTCTGACTATCATATCTAATCTCAATTTGAGTGCCTTAGTGCTATCTTGATTTGCATTATTATAATCATGTGGTAGAGCTAAGTGACTCTGGGCTTACAGTCAGAAAGACTTACCTTTTGAGTTAAAATCCAGCCTCTGACACTAGCTGTGTGATTGTAGGCAAGTAACTTAACCTAGTTTGCCTCAGTTTTCTGCTCTGTAAAATGAGCTGAAGAACGAAATAGCAAACCACTCTTGTATCTCTGTCAATAAACTCTAAAGGGGATCATGAAGAGTCAGATATTGAACAACTGCAATGAAATCACATGGAGATAGAAGAGGAATCTATTCCAGGGATGAGATGTTATAAAACAAATTGGAATAATATTGCTGGAACAGATCACATAATTTAACTCCCCCATTAATAATGAGGAATAATATGGGGCTCAATGAAGGATTAGCTCAAGATCACTAGTTATTAGGGGATACAACTGATGGTTGAAATCAAGCCTTTTGACTCTGCTTTTTCTGTCATGCTTGACTATTTTGAAATAATTCCCAGACCTCTAAGCTCCAACAATACTTTTTTATGATTATTATTTATTAAGTATTTAAGTTATTTTTTCTAGATTTCTATATTATCTAATGAAAGATAATTCTATATGTTATGGTCAACATCTTATTATCATATTATTGTATCATATTAATGTAGAGTAATAATTAAAGGCACTAAGAATAAGGGAGAAGATCAAGGGGCTACTTCCAAAAATGGAAAAAAAAAAACCCCACTATTTTCTTAGTACTTTAAGATTTTGTTTAATCCTTATAGTAACCTTACAGATAATTAACATAGATATAGTTATCCCCATTTTACAGTTGAGGAAATTAAAGAACAAAGAGATTGTGTTGTTTATAGCTTCACAGGCAATAAATTGGCTAATTAGTCAATTAAGATTTATAAAATACCTACTATGTGCCAGGCACTGTGTAAGATATAAAAAATCCCCCAAAAATCTAAACACAAACCATCCTTCAAGGAGCTCACAGTCTAGTGAGGAAGACAATCAGCAAATAATTATGTATAAATAAATATTCAGGATAAACTGGAAATAATTCTGAATTCAGCCAAATAAATGCAAATTAAGGGGGATTTGGAAAACATTCCTATAAAAGGTGAGATTTTAGCTGTGACTTATATTTCAATTCTCCTAAGCAAAAGGTGATGTGGAATGAGTGAAATGAAGAAATTGAGAAAATCTGAGTAACTAAGAGAATGATGCTACCTTCAACAGAAAAAGAGAAATTCGCAAGAAAGAGGAGATTGAACAAAAGATAATGAATTCTGTTTTAGATATATTTAGTTTGATATTTTACATAGTATACAATTCAAAATGTCTAGGAGGCATTCGGTGATTCAGGATTAGGACTGCAAAGTTTATCCAGGATAGAAATAATTAAACACGTGTAGGCAGGTGATGTTACTTTGTGTGCAGAGGGAAGAAAGAAGAGAGCCCAGCCTATATTTGTAGCTAAGAGATAAATTTTATGTGAAGCTTCAGGAAAGGAAAATAAGAAGGAGTAAGACAGGTAGGAAGATAATCAATGAAATAATATTATGAAAATTCAGAGACAAGAGAGTATTCGGAACACTGTCAACAGTATCATATAAAGTAGAGAAGTCAAGAAGGAATGAGAAAGAAAAATAATTTAGATTTGGCAATTAAGATACCAGACTTTGAAAAAGCCAGTTTCAGTTCAGTGATAAGGTCAGAAATCAAATTATTTAATAATAATAAGTAAAGGAATGGAGGGAAAGTTATTCATTAATTGCTTGATTCTTTATTAGGAAGATAGTATTATAGCCAATAGGAGTACTTAAAATGGTAAGTTAGTAAGTAGGAATAACAATCTTCATTTGGCAAACTCAGGTAAATGTTGCTATGCTAGAACTGTCTGAGCATTTAAAAAAATTTTTTCTCATGATTTCTGTATATAATAGATTGAAAAGCAAAACTTATTTTAAAGTGAACACAATCTTATTGCTAAAGTAACTTGTCATTTAAGTTTTAATCGTGCCATCCCTATTTAATAATGTGTTTTACTTATTTAGAATGCTTATTCTAAGTATCTCAAAATATTTTAAGACATTGAATATCTTGGTGATTCCAAAGTTGATAAGAAGCAAATGGTATTAACCTTAAAAAAGGAATTAGAACCTGGAGAATGTAAAAAGGTTTGATTAAAATTATGTATTAAGAACAATGAAAAAATTGGGATAAAAATTTATTCTTTAGTTGAAATCTTCACTTGAGGACATTTTGTTTAGTAAAAATCTTTGTATTTAGATATATGCTTACCCTTGATGATATATGTCATTTCCAAAATACAAAATATACAAAATGTGTGTGTAAAAGGATTTCTCCTTGTAACATAAAATACCAGTGCTCAATATCCAATTTATTACTTTGTTATTTTATTATGATAAACCAGCTAGGTGGCCCAGTGGGGGCAGTTTGTGGGTTTATGCTCAAATAAATCAAAACTTACAAGTTCCCACTAGTAAGTTATCTTTAATAGTCTTCCAGTTGACACAAATAGTGTCACCTTAATAAGATATCACCTTAATAAGATAAGCTCTAAAACATTTGACCCCATAAAACTGGTACATGTTTTGCTGTAACTACACATAACATCAGTGCAGGAGAGGGGATACACATATATGTAGAAAGCACATATGGCCAAAATAGCTCATACCTTTAGTACTGTAGGGATCCAATGGCTTTTCTCTTCTCATAATGATCTCATGGTGCTCCCCCTTTCTATAGCATCACTAATGTATCTGTTATTAAGTTTTACAGTATCACACATCTCAGTCACCACTGCTGACTCTCTCTTAATTCATGAAGTTTCACTGGATGTCATGTCTTGATTGAGGGGCTTAATCTCTGATGAAAAATATATCTCCTAATAGTCAAGTGGCTTCACTGCAAGATGCCATGGCTGTAGAGATGGCTCTCTTCTTTACTCAGAGAGTTCAAAATAGCTTGGAGTTATCTTTGATTTTAACTGAATAAGAGTCAGTTACTAACTAGAAGAGACTTTCCAGAAGAAGAGGGTAGTTAGCAGTGTCAAATGAAGCAGATAAATAGAAAAAGTTTAGGATTGAGAAAGACAATTAAATTTGGTAACTAAGAGATTTCTGATTACTTTGGATAGCGCAACTTCAGTTGAATGGTAAGACCAAAAGTCACAATGCAAAAAGTAGAGAAATGAATAAGAAAAGATGAAGTGGAATCTATGAAAGCAGACAAAATTTTCAAGGAAGTTGGCAGAGAAAAGAAGAAGAGATGTAGGAAGATAACTTGATGGAATAATAGCATTTAATGAGAGTCATGGTACTTCTTGGAAGCAAATCATCAAATAATTTATACCTATCACAGGTCACAATTGTCGTTTAGATCATTTATTATTATGAGTGTTTCATGATTATTGAACCCATTGTGCAATTTAAATCCAGTTCATAATCCATCTACAGTGTCGGTTCAAACTGTTTTCATTTAGTCATTTGAAGTTGTATATATGACACTTTGTGACCCTATTTGGATTTTCTTAGCAGAGATACTGGAATGGTTTGCCATTTCTTTCTCTAGTACATTTTACAGGTAAGGGAACTGAGGCAAACAGGATCAAGTGGCTTGCCCAGGGTAGCAAAGGTGAATTTTCCTGACTCCAGGCTTAGCACTCTATCTATTGTAACACCTAGCCTGGATTTTAGTTCAACTTAAATATACTGATAGATTAACTCAATGGAAATATATTACATAATCTGAGCAACAAGCATTCTTCTTCAATTTGTCCCCCCACTGTGAGAGTTATTGTTTCTTTTGAAAAGATGTAGATCTTTTTCATTGTTGTGAAATGGGTGCCACCTGCCAGTAGCTGCTAGAGGTCTAACTCAGACCAGCAGAATGGTTCTCTTCATGTGAGAGGATGATGATAATATAAGGAGACTGAGAGGCAATTGCTGTTCTCTGACCTCTCCACTGAGGGGCAGTTGCCATCATCTGACCTCTCTCTTCTTCCCTCTTTGCTTCAATTTATTTCATGCCCAATCCACAAGGAACATCTGTGTCAAAGTCTGCTTTGCAACTCTTTCAAGTGTTATGATTCAAAGATGTGCAGGCTCTCAGAGAATTGACCTTCCCCTTAACTTATACATGGTCCTTAACACTTCATAAGACCTTTTGGGTAATATTTTGGAGTTTAATGAAATCACCATTATAACATTTGAAAATTAAAGCGAAATGTAGTTGGCACTGTCATAGAGAATACATTTTACAGACTTCAGATGGAAGAAATAAGGTTTACTAACTTCTGCATTCCTTTTAACAAACCTGTGTGAGTTTTAGGATTCTTCACTGAGGCTGATTTCTTAACTGATGGGGGAACTCACCTTGATCCATTATATATATATAGCACACCCTAGGCTATGTTTTATATTCCATCCAGAAATCCATCACTTGAACCATTCTAGGTGGACATCCAGTTTTTTTAAAGCCTTTCTCACTTCTACCTCTTGTTTTTCTGGGAACAATAATCAAATCAATACTAACTTTACTAGAGAGGATGTGATTTTACCTTCAATCCTTGTGATTACCTATATCAAAAAGCTCTCCTTTGGCTACCTCTTCTTAATAGGTATGATATCAAGAATGTAAGCTTCTTGAGGCCAAGGATTATCTCTGTTTTGTACTTTTGTTGTACAGAATTTGTATTTCTGTTGTAATAAATGGTACATGCTTGATATTTAATAAAACTTGACATATTGAAGAAGATAATATAAATATGTTTAAACTCATACTCTGGATAATGAAACAATGAAAGATTAGGCCTATAATTAAACATATAAAATTCAGAGTTGAAGATAAAGGCTAAGCTTTCTTAAATCCAGATTTAAGATTTTTCAACTCTGTTTTTCTCTGGCTTAGCTAGATAACCTTTCTCTACTGAATTTATCCCTAGGCATTAAAAATTACAAATATTTACAGAATCAAATCTTTTTATCTGATCATACCAGTATGGAGTTCTTGGTGTTATGTGTATGTGCGAGTATGTGTTTGTATTGCTTTCTCTGTGTATATGTTAATACTCAGTATGTTCAAATCAAATCAGATCAGATTTCTTTAAATATTATGGAAATTCAGGATTTTTATAAGTGCTTAAATGTTGAGTCCAACATATGACAAAAATGATGAAGAATGAATGAATGAATTTGAAAGGGTACTTATTAAACACTGCCGATTTCTGGGTATAGGGGTTGAAAAGTGAGAAAAGTATCAACAGTCAAGAGTACATCCTAAAAGGGAGGAAGCACATGAATTAGAAGATTCAGCTATAGGGCAGATGGAAAAAGACTTTGTGGTCCTTAGGGTACAGCTGCTCACATAAGAAAATACCTGTATTCATGAATGTATCTGTACTCATAGTCCAATAAAGTATTTTGAAATTATAGACTAGAATATAATATGAAAATCTTGAAAATAATTAAAAAATACAAACACTATTTCAAATGATATAGATTAATGTCTAGTGATTTGAATAGCTATCCTTAATACCAATGTTTTTCCAAAAGATATGTTAGCATATTATATCATCTCATCTTCAGGAAAAAATGTGGTTTATGCTAAAATAGTATGAAGAGTTTTATTTTTCTAATAATCTGTTACATTCTGACAGTTCAGAATTGTTCAGTGTGTCTTATTAAATATCTACATGTCAGTAAATCCATTCAGCAACTTAAGTGATGATGGGCTCAGAAACCTCATTATCCTGTCCTTCCTAATCGCATTTTTCTGACAGAGTGAAGTCTTCTGGGAACTTTATGAAATTTTTATTTATGAATAATTCCTTTCATAGGGAAGGACTTCATTTGAGTCCTGTACTTATGAGTTCATGATGATAGTAATTAAATAATTTTCCACATCATTGTGAATTGTAGCTCTTAGAAAGCAAATTACTTATACTTAAATTTACAGGAGTAAATAAATTGAGAGCCAATTCATGTCAACATCTATTAAACACCTACTCTGTACAAAGCACTATGCTAGATAATAGATACAAATTTTATTAGATGAAGGCTCCTTCTCATTCTCTATCCAGCTGGTAAAGTAATTTTCCTAAGGTACAGGATTGACCATATCATGCCCCTATTCAATAAAGTCTAAATAGTTTCCTATTAACTTAGTATTAAATATATATTTCTTTGTTTAGAATTTAAAGCCCTTCAAAACCTGGCTCCACCCTGCCTTTCTGATCTTATATATTAGTCTACTTCAGACATACACTGGTTCTGTCAGACTAGCCTTCCTCTTGTTCCCACCACACAAGACTACTTCTCCCTCATTTGCATGTATTATCCTCATGTTCCTGGAATGCCTTTCCTGCTCACTTGTTTCTTAGAATCCTTAGTCACTTTCAAGATTTGACTTAAGAGCAGACTTCTGAATAATATCTTTGTGGATTCTAGCAGCTACTACTGCTTCCTTTCAAAAATTTTTTTATGGATTGTATGTATGTATATATGTATACACACGTATATAACACACATGCAGGCATGAGTGAGTACACACCTCATGTCATCTTCCTTGAAAGAATATAAGCTACTTCAAAACATTTATCTTTATGAATCCCCAGAATCTAACACAATACTTAGCAGGTTATGTTAAATATATCAAACTATTTTCATCCATTGTTCTGGAAGAGGACCAATGATATCATAAGGGTAATGTATTGACTTGTGAGTAAATTGGATTCACTGGTCTGAGCAAAGTCATCAACCTCCCTCTCTTTTTCAGAGTCATCAGAGTCCAGTGGCAAAGCATAGGTCTATATCACATGTGATGGCCCAGAAAATTATTTACACTGATTGATTGAGAAAGTAAGATAGCGACATAAATGGTTGTAATTTGAATTATAATTTTACAGATTTGAATCTAATTTTATTGCAGAGGTACAACCAAAATTCTGTGTGAGATTTCAGGGAAAGATCATATCTAAATGAGAGGGGTTTAGGGAACAATGAAGCAATAGGCAAAGCTTTCTGGAAAAGATAGCTTTCTTGTCTGCGTCTCTATGAAAGAATAGAATTTCAATAGCTACAAATGGATTGTATATTCTAGGTGTAGTGTATAGAATAAATAAAAGAGTGGAAAAAGGAATGATCAAGGTAGTTTGGAAAATAGCAAATATTCCTATTTGTCTAGAACAAAGAATAAATGAAAGTGAATAGTGCCAGGAAGTTGAGCCAGAGAAGTATATCCGTGTTTAATTATGGAGAACATTGAAAGCTAAGTGGAGAAGTTTGTAGGCAACATTCAAGATTTTTGATCAGGATAGTAACATGCTCAAATCTATGCATTAGAAAAATTTCTTTTGGAATCAGTAATACATAGTAGATGGAATGGGGAAGACTAGAAACAGGAAGTTCAACAATTATTGGTCAAGATAGAGAAATTGAAAATGACAGTTGACAATGGAAATGGAAAGGATGCCATGGTGTGAGAGATATTAGAGAGAGAGCATCAGGAGGACTTGATAATGATTGTTTGTAATAGATGACTGTACTTTCTTTCTTCTCATTCTTTTCTTAACACTGCAATCTGGTTTCCAACCTCATCATTCAATTGCTCTCTTCAAAGTTACCAATGGTCACAATCTTCTATCTTTTGGCACTATTAATAACCCCTTCTCCTTGATACTTTCTTTTCTCTGTTTTCATGATATTTCTTTCTTCTAATTCTCCTCCTATTTTGACAAATTCTTTTCTGTCTCTTTTATGAGATTTTCACCCATATTCCACCTCTAACAATGGTAATCCCCCAAAGCTGTGTAATGGACTTCTTTATAAATACTTTCTCTTTTTTTCTCTTTACTATTTCACTTGGTGATCTCATTACCTGCCCTATAGTTTGAATGATCATCTCTATGCAGATGACTTTCACATCTACTTATCCAGCCCTACTCTCTCTGCTCTCCAGTCTTACATCTTCAGTGTCTATTATACATCTTGAATTGTATACTCATTTTAAATTTAACTTTCTAAAACTATGTTAATTAACGCTAAGCGACTGACTGATAAAACTGCCTCAACTTCTCATTTTACTTTTCCTACTGAGATGTAACTTTTTACAGTATTTAATCATACAATCAGTATAATTTATAATAATTACAATATTTTGATTTTGTATAACATGGTAACATTTTTAAAATGTTTTTTTTTCACAACAACCCTAAAAAGGAAGAACAAGTAGCCACATTACTAGTGATAATCAGAGTTTAGCAAAATTGCCACATTTTCCATAAACACCATTCTAATTCAGGTCCTCATACCTCTCACGTGGACTAATATGGTAGTTTCCCAAAGGATCCCCATTCCTCACAGCTTCTCCCCTTTCTAATCCATCCTTCACAGAGCTGCCAAAACTCTATTCCCAAAACACAGGTCTAATCATGCCATTCCATGCTCAAAAAGCATCAAATTCTGTTATTTGACCTTTAAAATCCTGCCCAGTCAGGGTACAGCTTATCCTTTCCAGGATTATTACTATTATGTTTCTTCACACACTTTATACGCCAGTTAAGCTAATCTTCTTGCTGTTCTTTATGCATATAACTTCACCTATTATGTGTCCTGTGATTGAGATGCATTTCTTGTTGCCTTTAAAGAATATAGGTTCATAGATTTAAAGCTAATGAAGACAAGCTATTGGATCCAATCTCTTCATTTTAGAGGCATTTGGGTAGCACAGTGGGTAGAGTGTTGGCTCTGGTGTCTGGAAGATTTCAGTTCCTCAATGTGAAACTTGAACACATTTCCTAATCTCTATCTGCCTCAATTTCTTCAAGTGTAAAATTGTGATAATAATAGCACCTATCTCTCAGAGTTATAATCAAATGAACTAATGTCGCAAAGCACTTAAAACAATGTCTAGAACATACTAGGCATTTTATAGATGCTTGCTACATTCCTTTGTAGACAAGGCAACTGAACCTGACAGAGTTTAAATGATTTGTCCAGGATTATATGGCTAATAGATGTTAGAGGTAGAATTTGAACTCATATGTTTCTTATCCCAAGCCTAATATTTACCACATCACCTAATGTCACTTCCAATAAGAGATCTCCCTGATCCTCTTTTTCTTAGTAACCTCTGAATCTACCTTACATATATTCTGTATTTGTGTTTTGTTTCCCTGAATAGAATGTTAACTTCTTGAGAAGTGAGGCTCTTTCATTTAAATAAAAATAGGTCAGGGATTTGATCAAGCTGAGTATGGTCATTTTATGAATTTAGCAACCAAGGATCTCAGAGAGCTATGGCATCCTTATATTCCAGTAACTTAAAGAAATTCAACTATGCCAGTCTTTATAAAGATAAATAAAACTGTCATTAATTTAAGAATTATCTACTGTATATGAGTCACTGTACTAAATAGAAGGGCAAAGACAGAAACTAAAGAACCCAGTCTCCATAATTGTCCTTGACAGTGACAAGACATTAACTTCAAAGAAGATGACTGATGGTGCAAAACAATAGAAAAGAAGAATATACCAATTCATCTTCCATGTACTGAATGGGTAGATGAATGACCAGAATTAGTTGCAAAGGGAATATAGAAATTTAGGCCAACTAAAACTATGGAGTCCTTGGGAGTGAATCCTGCTTTATGGAAAAAGAATGCTTGGCAGGAGTGGTAGAGAAAGAGATACAAAATGAAGAAAAATACAAAAGGAGCAATGGAAGGAGGTGGACAAGGACTAAAGGATAAGCTAAATTCAAAGACTAGATAAATAGATATTTCAGGAACCTATAAATAGTTATTGTAAAACTTTTCCCACTGAAATCACAATTTATCTATAATTTATTTTTTAGAGAGTTACTTGCTAGAGACTGAGAAGGGTTAAATTGTTTGTCGTAGAGCTAATATTTATCAGAAATGGAATTTGAACATTGGTTTGATCCCAAGTAGAGCAAACATTCCACTTCCTATATCTCCCTCTCTCTCTATCTCTCTATCTCTTTCTACCTCTCTGTTTCCTCACACACACCATATAAGGTCATATTCATATAGACTTGCAAATCTATGTATTGATGTTCCATGCTAAAAGACATTAAGAAAAATGCTCATTACAGGAATTTTTCATCTACTCAGTGAGATAAGTAGTTCTTCCCCACACACCATATATAGACATACATGTATAGGATACACAATTTAGATATTTTTGTAATATCTAATATTTAAATATTAAGACAAAATGCTCATTATAAGCATTTTCATCTACTTGATAAGTAGTTGTGTTTAAATTTATGCACATTAGGAATATAAAATCAGGTAATTAATCAAATGAAATAAGATATTTAACATGGTTTGGAAACAGTAAAGTAGTAGTAAGTGTTGACAACCACATGCTTATTATCATATTCCCTTCATCATTCCCATTACTTATATATACACATATGGCTTAATTAAAGAACTTCATTTTGGAAACCACTTTTAAACATTAAATACCAATTCTTAGTCTCATTTTCTAAAGGCTAGTGGGGAAGTCAGACATATTAATATTTCAATGTTAACTCATTTCACAATTTGAAATTTTAGTCCAGCTTTGAAGATTTTCTTCACAATCCTATCAGAACTTTCCAAAATTTACATTGATTGTATTCACAGTGCTCCTAACTACATCTACAAGGCTATCTTTTATCTTCTTTTGTCTATTGTCTCCATCACCTTTCTTTTGTTTTCTTTAAAAAAATTATTGATATATCTTATTTTTAAATTGCTTTCATTTTTTTCCTGAGGCAATTACAGTTAAGTTACTTATCCAGGGTCACACAGCTAGGAAATGTTAAGTGTTTGAGGCAAGATTTGAACTTATCCTCCTGACTTCAGGGCTGGTACTCTATCCACTGTGCCACATAGCTACCTCATATTGCTTTTAATTTTCAAATATTTCTCCTCCTCATTAAAAAAAAACCTATCAATTTTAGTTGAGGAAAAATAGAATCTGTAATAAAATAGTTTAGAAAGCTAACCAACACAGCAACCATATTTGACAATCTATGCTGCATTACACATGTATAATCTATCTTTGGAAAGAAAGGAGAAAGTTCCATTTTCTTACTTTTTTTGTTTTTTCTTTTTACCTTAAGGAATAGGGGTTTGTTTTGAGGTTATTGAAGTATTATAATATTGATGCTATTTTAAGCTGAATTTTTGCTAAAATATTATTCAGTTTTACTGAAGTAATTTGTCTACAGTACCTCTTGAAGGCTTTAATTAAAGAGAGGTGGTAATATAAATGGATAGAGTAATTTACAGCAATACACGCAAGTTTGACTAAATTATAGTAAAAAGGGTTGGTAAATCTCGTGCCAGCCACCGAGGTTATACGATTAACCCAAATTAACAGAAGAATGGTGTAAAGTGTTTAAGCTAAATAACTCTTCAATAAGGTTAAAAATCAACTGTGCTGTAATACACCATTTTTTTAAAAAATTGAAGCTAATAAATATTTAACAAGAATCTATCTCAGTTTCTCTGTCTTTAAAATGATGATAATTGTATTTTCTTCTTTTAAAATATCAGGAGAAGGATCATTTTCAGAAAAGAGGATAGCTAAAATCCTGGGATGCTAAACTTTCAGGCCACTAAGTCACAAATCAGTTTCTAGTGGCATTTAGTCACTCATATTCTTTCCTCAATTTAGAAGAATATAATTCATGCCCCAATCATTATTCAAATTCATAAACCCCCAATCCTAGTATTAAACATAATAATAATATTGCATAATACTTTGAGGTTTAAAAAGAAAGATACTATATAAGTTCATGATATTAGTTTTCAAAATTATATTGGTTTTCACAAAAAATGTTGATCAGCCTACTTATAGAAAGTTCAAACTAACTATACAAGATAGTTTAATTTGAAAAGGTCTTATGAATATTACATAGACTTGCTCGAAAGAGGGGAAAAACATTAAATGCTATTCCATAGAGATAATGTGACAAGTAATCCTTTTTAGTTTAAACAACCGTATTGTAGAATCATTTGAATTGTTCTTTTAAAGTAAATGAACAGTAGAGTTCAAGAATAAAATGAAATGTCAATACTTCAGAAAATGAATTAATGGTAATTGTTAGAAATTATAGTCTAAGCATCATGTAGAACTAGCATGCAAAAAAGGATCCAAATTACTTTACAAATTTAAGTGGGGAGATACTTCAATCTATCTGGTTGCTATTTAATGATAAAATCTCTTTGATGGAATAAAAATAGCCAAGATAAAAAGGGTAAATTTAAATTCTACTTTCAAAAGGGAGGATATAAATATATATAAAAATGTAAAAAATAAAGAAATCACTTTCAATTTTACTTAGGATATAGAAATTTCTTTACTGGACACTATCAAATTTTATATTCTTTGCTTCATGTCTTCTTAAAAGCATCTTTTTTAGGTAGAAAGACTATCTATTTGCTTTATTTTCCATTTGAGGACAATTTTGAGTCCTGAAGATCAATATAATGTTATGTGATTATAATTATTGAAGCACGTATAAGAATTATTCAAACATCCCACATTCTTTAGGTTGCTTGATGTTAGTAATTTCAGAATATAGTAGAGTAGTCTTAAAGATCATTCATTTAACTCTTTCTTGATGGAAGGAACCATTGACATCAGCCAAGAACTGGACCAGAATACACGTGTGATCTGAGCAAAGCAAGAGACATTATTAATAGGAAACAGAAGTAGAAACGAAAAAAAATAAGTTGTTGAGAAGGAGGGAAAGTTACTGATTTCTTGAGCATAAAGTAAGAATAGGATGAAGGGGGAGGGAAAATGACAGAATTCTCTCCTGGAAAATATTTGTTTCATTGTGTTTTCAAATCAAAGTGGGATACTTTGAGAAAGGACAGTTAGTAAATGGATTTTTAGCTCTGGCAAATACCATTTATCCTAACCACAAAGAATGAGCTTAGGGATTGCCCATATTTACCTCTAGCTATGAGCAGACTGTATTTGAAATAAGATTCTTTCACTCCTTTTTTTTTGCCAGGAAACTGAAAACCCATAAAATTGTGCTGAAATGCTCAAATTGGCTCAGCTGGTTTAAGAAATAGGAAATCAACATTGCTCTGTTTTAGGCTGGAATAAAATCAATTAATATTTCCTTTTTAATGAATATAGAAGAAAGTAGTATGGGGGGTTAAAGATAGTATTTATATTTTTAAATTTTACTTTATTTTTGGTCTAAACTTCAAATTTCATTGATATAGGAAGCTACCAGAGGAAAAAAAAAATCTCTGTACTAATATATAAACACGCATGTACACATTCTGTTCCAGTACATATGTGTGTATGAGTGTCTTTATATGTATATATACACACATGTACACACACTGTCTTGAAACTTAAGGTCTTAGAGAGTTGTCTAAATGCACTGAGAGCTCATGTCTCATCCAAATTCACAAGTCAATATGTTTGAACTCAGGTCTTTTCAACTCTAGAATTAGGCAATATGTCATGCTGCCCCAAACTGTGAAGTCATTTTTGACTTCAAGCTGCTTACTCAATATTTGAGGAAATAAAATATTAATATAGGAAGGGAATGGTGGGGAAAGGATCAAAAAGAAAGAGGCATATGCCAAAGGTATAAAAAATAATTGTCCCTCCTATTGGGAAATTGTGATGACTAGGAAGGAACCTGAAAAATTAACTTATCTAACAAATATCTTAATAAGAATTCCCTCCAAGAGATACCTGGCAAGTAGTTATAAAGACTGACTAAAATGAGGGAGAACCTGCTATATCCTAAAGTGCCCCCTTTTATTTTTTAATATATTCAATTGTTGAATCTTTATTTGCCAAGACATTATAATTTTTCTTATTACCATAAAATTCATTCCTTTACTTACTCCTTTATTTCTGTCAGTGCCAAGATTTTTCTAGCAATTATTCAAGGTTGGAAATGTTCTCAGATTCTGTATTAAATCAATCACCACATATTATTGATTTTCTTTTGTAATATTTATGTACACATTAATTTATTTTTCTTCCTATTGCCCTCATCTGAGTTTAAACTCTTGCTACTTAATGCCAAGATTACTACAATGATATCCTAATTCTAATCACATTTCCAACATTCCAAACACACCTCCCTCCAATTCATTTTGTACAGTAAATTAATCTTTCTAAAATCTTCTTTTCATTATGTGAATAACTTACTGAAAAGTCTCACTCAAAAAGTCCCCCATAGCTAACAGGATAACTGCCAGATTTCTTGGACTTTATTTAGAGTACTTCAAAACCTACTTTTTCAATTTCACTTCTCATTATTTCCCAACATAAACTCTTTCCCAAACATACTATTCTACTTGACATCCTTTGAATAAACATCATCATTCCCTTTATTTATAATATTCTCCAAATCTTAGAATTTTTTCTTTATCTTCTTACTTAACACCTTTCAAAACAGTATTTCTTTTCTTAAGTCTGCAGCCTACAAAACTCTCCCTTTTTTGGAATATTTATAGCATTTGTTTCTATCACTGATTACTACTTAAAACATTCTAAAGCATTTTAATTGTTTCTTGTGAACATTTTTTTTCTCCCCAGACTAGGCATGACCTCTTTGTGGGTAAGGACCTCATGAAAAATAATTTGTATCCCATAGTAACTGTCACAATGCTATAAGCAGTATATACACTTAGTTGACTAAATGCAAATTCAGTCACAGAAATGCAATTTCTCAGAATTCCTAATATTTCTGCAAATATAAATATAAGTGACCAGGCTATGAGGTCTAATTTTTCTATTCATTTGGAATGGAATTAAAGAAAGCTAGAGTAAACTTGATACTCTTATGTGGTAAATTTTCTACATAATTAGTTATCATTATCATTACTATCATTATCATCATCATAATCACTCTTATTATCATCATGATCATCATTACCACCACCACCATTACCACCATCACTTTATTAACTGTTTAACAAATGTGATGAATCTGGGTACAATAGTTGAATCCTTTCCACCTTTGGAAGTTGCTAGAAAATAGCAACTTCTAGTCTTGACCTTGTAGGCTCTTCAAAGTATTTATAGCTACAAGACATAAGGTAATGTCAATATTAATATTGTTTCACTTCTTTTTATGTAAAAATTAACATGTGCAACAATGTCCATTAACCAATTGTTACCTTTTCAACATAAGCATTTACCCCTTAGAAATAAGCAAACCACATAATAGAGCTTGTTTTGTTGTTTGTTTTTTTTTTATTATCTAGATTTAAGAAAGTGATAGAGAAAGTATTCATAATGCAGATTAAACTTAAATATGTTTGCTTATTTTTTCAGAGAACCTGGGTTAAACATTTAGAGTACACCTTTGAATATATGCTATCATTGGTCTTTTAAGTGAGAGTATATGTGTAGGGATGTAACTGAAAAGTCAAATATGAATAGATGGGAATTGGTGGAGCCAAGATGGTGGAGTAAAGTAAGGCAGCTGCTTAAGCTCTCTTAGTTTCCCTCAAAAAGCACATGAAACCAAGACTCTGACCAGAGTCTGAAACCACTTGCCAGCTCAAGATAAACTGAAAAAACTTCAAGAAAGGTCAGTCTCACTGGGGTGAAAAGAATGTTTAGTCTATGTCAGATAGACTCTGGGAAAGCTGGTGAGAAGGTCTTTATCACAGCAAATCAGCAACTAAGATCTTCAATCCTGGCTCAGTAGAGGAGCAAATCAGTGTGGGAGCTTCCAGTTCCAGCTTGGATGGCAAATTCTGAGAAACCAGGCTGTTTCCTAAATAGAGCAGACAAAACTACTCTATATAAATACAAGGGGGCTTTTGCTCAAAGCCAAGGCTCACAGATGCACAGGAACTTTGGAAGTGCCACCTTTACTCCAGGAGCAGAGTTATACTATAAAAGTTAAAAAAAGTGAAATACCAAAAAAAATTAAAGAAAATGAGCAAGAAACAGAAAAGAACCTTGTCCATAAAAAACTACTATTGTGACAGGGCAGATCAAAACACAAACTCAGAGGTGGACAAAATGTCCACAGAAGAAATCTTAAAGAGTAAATTGGTCTTAAGCTCAAAGAGGCTTCTTGAGAATGCACATAAAAGATTTCAAAAGGCAAGTAAGAGAGATAGAAGAAAAATGAAAAGAGAAATGACAGGTATGCATGACAGAGTCAACAGTTTGGAAAAGGAAGGGGAAAATTGTCTGAAAAAAACAACTAGTTAAAAAGTAGAATAAACAAAATGGAAAAAGAGATACAAAAATAACTGAAGAAAATCACACATTAAAAGCTAGAACAGGGCAAATGGAAGCTAATGACTGTGGGACAGCAATAATCAAACAAACTAAAAAGAATTTTTAAAATGGAAGAAAATATGAAATACTTCTTGGGCAAAACAGGCAATTTGGAAAATAAGTTCAGAAGAGATAATTTAAAAATTATTGGCCCACCTGAAAGCCATGACCAAAAAAAAAAGATCTTGGATAGCATTCTACAAAAAGTTGTTAAAGAAAACTGCATTAAAAATATTCTGGAAGCAGAGGGGGAAAACTGAACGAAAGAATCCATCAATCATCTCTGGAAAGAGAAATATCAAAGAAGAAAACCCTAAGGAACATTTTGTTGTAAAACTCCAAAACTATAAAATCAATGAAAAATTACTGCAAGCTGCCTGACAAAAACAATTAAAATATTAAGGAGCAACAGTTAGGACTACCCAGGATCTGGCAGCTTCTACAATAAAGGATCAGAGGGTCTTCCAGGAAGGCAAAGGACCTGGAGTTACAACCAAGAATTAACTACCCAGTGAGATTCAGCATCATATTTCAGGAGAGGAGATAGCTTCAATGAAGTAATGGACTTTCAATCATTTCAATTGAAAAAAAAACAGAATTAAACAGAAAATTCAATCTACAAATACAAGATTTAAGAGAAGTGTAGAAAGGTAAACAGGGGGAAAGATATATTTAAAAATTAAACTGTTTCCCGTTGATGGGAAAACAATATCTGGAACTTTTGAGAACTGTATCTGATACTGTGGCAGAAAAGAGGAACTGAAGGTGTGGTTGTGAATGGACTCTGATCTGATGACATCAAAGAAAAAGACATTAAGGGGTGGGAAAAGATCTGTACTGGAAAAAGAGAAAAGAGAACCTATAATTAGTGCACACCAAGAGGCTCAAGAGACCTATTACAACACATGGGGAAAAGGGAAGGGAATGAGCATTGTCTGATGTATGATCTCATCAATTTTGGCTCTAAGAGGGAATGATTTAATCATTCAGTTGGTTACAGAAAATTTATTTAATCCTATAAAGAAATTGAAAGAGAAAGAGGAAAAGAAGGAAGGCAGAAACACTAGGAAAAAAAGGCAAGAGAAACAGAAAGGGTTAATAGAAGATAAGGTAGTTGGTGGAGTGGGTAAAAAAAACACTACTAAGAGGAGGAGGTAGGGATGATGGAAATAAGGTAGTGAGTTGGGTGAGCAAAAATAAAACAACACTAAGACCGGGGGAAAAGAGAGAACAAAAGTATATACAGTGGAGAAAATAGGATGGATAGAAATACAAAGCAGGTAATCATAACTGTTAAGGCACATAGAATGAACTGCCAAACAAAATGGAAGCAAATAACAGAGTGGAGTAAAAAGCAGATTCCTATACTATGTTGTTTATAAGAAGCACATTTGTGAAACACATACAGAGTAAAGATAAAAAGCTGGAACAGAATTTATTGTGTTTCAGCTGAAGTTTAAAAAAAAAAAAGCAGGTGTAGTAATTTTGATCTTAGATAAAGCAAAAGTAAAAATAGATCTTATTAAAAGAGATAAGGAGGGAAAGTACATCTTGATAAAGAGTACAGTAAATAATGAAATAGCAATTATACTAAATGTATATGTGCCAAGTGATAGAGCAGCCAAATTCCTAGAGAAGATTTTAAGCCAGTTAAAAGAAGTTAAACGAAGAAATAGACAGCAAAACTATACTAGTGGGGGACCTCAACCTTCCCCTTTCAGAATCAGACAAATCTAACCTCAAAATAAACAAGAAATGAAGTAGGGAGTTTAATAGGATCCTAGAACACCTAGATATGCTAGACTTCTGGAGAAAATTGAATAGATAATGAAAGGAAAGAAAAAGGTGTATTTTTTGGCAGTACAGGATACCTACAGAAAAACTGACAATATTAGGGCATAAAAATCTCACAGTCAAATATAAAAAGGCAGAAATAGTGATTCTTCTTCATACCACAATGTAATAAAATTATATTCAAAGAAGGGCCAGGAAAAGATAGACTAAAAACCAATTGGAAATTAAATAATCTAATTCTAAAGAATGAATGGGTCAAACAATAAATCACAGAAATGATTCATTATTTCATCCAACAAAATGACAATAATGAGATAACATATGGGGAGGCAAAACTATGGGATTCAGCCAAAGAAATTCTGGGGGTAAATTTTATGTCTCTAAATATCTACATAAATAAAATATAGAAAGAAGAGATCAATTAATTAGACATGCAACTAAAAAAAGGTAGAAAAAGAACAAATGAAAAAGTCCCAATTGAATAACAAATAGAAATTTTGAAACTCAAAGAAGAGATTAATAAAATATAAACTAAGAAAATTTTGAACTAATAAACAAAACTAAGATTTGGATTTTATGGAAAAAAAAACTAACAAAATAGATAAACTTTTGGTTAATTTGATCATAGGAAAGAAAAAATAATCACCAGCATCAAAAACTCACCACCAATGAAAAAGAAAGTAAAGCAATAATTAGGACATATTTTTCCAATTCTATGGCAGCATGTCTGATAATCTAATCAAATTGATGAATATTTTTAAAAATATAAATTGCCCTGGTTAACAGAAGAGGAAATAAAATCCACAAATAGTTCCATTTTAGAAAAAGAAATTGAACACGCCATTAATAAACTCCCTAAGAAAAAATCTTCAGGGCCAGATGGATTCACAAGTGAATTCTACCAAACATTTAAAGAACAATTAATTCTAATACTAAGTAGTAAACTATTTGCAAAAATAGATAAAGAAGGAATACTTCCAAATTTCTTCTACAACACAAATATGGCACTAACACCTAAGCCAGGAAGGGCCAAAACAGAGAAAGAAAATTATAGACTAATCTCTCTAATGAATATTAATGGAAAATTTTAAATAAAATATTAACAAATACATTATAGTAACTTATACCAGGAATACAGAGCTGGTTCAATATTAGGAAAATTATTACCTTAATCAATTATATCAATAGCAAAACTAACAGAAATCATATGATAATTTTCATAAATGCAGAAAAAGCTTTTGACAAAATATGGTACCCATTCCTAATAAAAACACTATCCTTACTAGAGAACATAGGGATAAAGGAAGCTTTCCTTAAAATAATCAGTATCTATCTAAAATTTACAGCAAGCATTATTTGTAAAGGAGAGAAGTTGGACATATTTCCAATAATATCAGGTGTGAAACAAGGAAGCCCGTTATCACAATGATTATATACTACATATATATATATATATATATATATATTCTGGTTTTAGCAATAAGAAAAGAAAAAGAAATTAAAGGAATTAGAATAGACAGTGAGGAAATAAAACCAAGACTCTTTGCAAATGTTGATATACTTAGAGAATCTTAGGAAATCATCCAAAAACCTACTGGAAACAATTCAGTTTTAGCAAACTTGCAGTATATAAAATAAACTCACAGAAATTATTACATATATATATATATATATATATATATATATATATATATATATATATATATATGTAATGATTAATATATAATATTAATGACAAAGATAGAAATAGAAATTCCATTAAGATTATTGTAGACAAAATAAAATATTTAGAGGACTAAACCTGCCAAGACAAACCCAAGAATTATACAAACATAATTATAAAACACTTCTCACACAAAAAAAGTCAGATCTAAACAATTAGAAAACTATCAATTGTTCATGGCCAGGCCAAGTTAATATAATGAAATGACAATTCTGTTTAAATTGGTCTACCTATTCAGTGCTGAACCAATCAAACTGCCAAAAACATTATTATATAGAACTAGAAAAATAATAACAAAATGCATCTGGAAGAAGAAAAAAAGATCAAGAATATCAAAGGAATTAATGAAAAAAAATATGAAAGATGTGGTGGCTTAGCAGTACCAAGCCCAAAACTTTGTTATAAAGTAGCAGTCATTAAAACCATTTGGTACTGGTTAAGAAATAGAGTGATGGATCTGTGGAATAGATTAGATACACATGACATAATATTTGATAAATTTCTAAACTCCAGCTTCTGGAATAAGAATATTTGACAAATATTGACAAATAAGACTATTTGACAATAATTGCTGAGAAAAGTGGAAAATAATGTCAGAAAATTGGTATAGATGTACATTTCATACCCCATACCAAAATAAGGTCAAAATGGATACATAATTTGGGCATAAATGATGATAACTTAAGTAAATTAGCAGAACAATGGATAAATAAAATAATAATTTGAGTACCTGAAATTTGTGACCAAAAAAAGAAGCTTGACAAAATAATACAAGTAGAAATAGGAAAAAGCACATATATATTAATATATATGTGTGCATATATGTGTATATAGTACATGTGTGTATATACACATATATGTATATATGTGTGTATGTATGTGTATACACACACATATATATAATATATATACACACACACACACACACACACACACACACACACACACACCCATATATACCCATGTTTAACTGTAGCCTGCTTGAAGGAAGTGGAGGAGATGAAAGGGGAAAAAAGATAAAGTAAAAATTGCACAGTAGAGAACAAAAGAATAAGCCACAAAGAAGCAAAGAAAAAGTGGACAGTCACAAATTCAATCTTATTATATATGCTTTCATGAAATAGAAATTTATTCTTATTTTTAATTTTCACAGATGTTCTATTGAGCCCATGACAATGTTCTGTTCTTTTCTTCTTTTGTCTTTCTTTTTCTAATTTGTTTTCTTATTTTGTATTTAGTTTTAAATAAATATTTTAAAAAAATAAAAAAAGTAATTTCTGTCACCATCACTCCATTGGAATCCTTGTCTTTAAAGTCCTCAAAACAATTTTATCATTAATTTCAGTTCTTTTTTTTTAATCAATTTTCATCCTTGTTGGAGCCTGCACTTTCTGATCTTATAGACCCTTCCTTCTTATTGTATTGAATCTCCTCCCTTGGCTTGAAGGATAGTATCCTCTCCTTTTTTTTTTTTTTTGTTTGTTTGTTTGTTTGTTTTTACAAGAGAACCTTTTCTGTCTACTTAACTTAATGTTCACATTCTTCTTCACTTTTTAATCAGTGGTGTGCTTTTAAATATTTTACAACTGGCTCCTTGGGAGAAAATGTATATATAACACTTTTAAGTTTAATTTGCACTATTAACATGTTCTCCATCATTTTATTATTATTATTATTATTATTATTATTATTATTATTATTATTGTTGTTGTTGTTGTTGTTGTTGTTGTTATTATCATTAAGCACAGATAATTGACAAAATATCAAATCAAGTCCTGACGTGCACACACACACACACACACACACACACACACACACACATATATGTGTATATTTGCTTGTTTCCAAAATGAAAATGCTTTATTGTACTCTAGTTGGCTGCAACACATCCAGGTAATCTCGAAGGTTTTTGTAGGAGTTTTGGTTTTAAGATCTCTCTCCTTTAATAATTTTGATTCACTTCTATAATTTGAGCTACTATTTCTAGGTGGTGTGGTAAAATGGATTAGATTTAGAATCAGGAAAACCTGAGTTCAAATGCTACAACAATAACTTATTTGCTGTGGAGTTGTAGTTATGAAGTATATAGTGTATTTTGGATATCAGACTTTTATAAGAGAAATTTAAAGGGCAGCTAGGTGGCATAGTGGACAGAGCACCAGTGCTGAAGTCAGGAGGACCTGAGTTCAAATCTGCTCTCAGACACTTAATACTTCCTAGCTGTGTGACCCTGGGCAAATCACTTAACCACAGTTGCCTCAAAAAAAAAAAAAAGAGAGAAATTTAATATATTTTCCCCAGCCTTCTCCGGAGCTTTTTATTCTAATTACATTAATTTTATTCATACAAAAGCTTTTCATGTATCTATAAAATGATTATTCTAACTTTTCTAGTTATTATTAATCTTTATTTGATTAAAATTTTATCTTCTAGCCATTTCTGTGAAAGGTACCTGATCTGGTTTCCTTCTAAATTTTTTTTAAAATGATATAACCCTTAAAATTCAGTTCACATAGCCATTTTGAATTTTTCATGGCATGTAGTATAACACTGGTTTAAACTTAATTTCTACAAGACTTTTTTTTTTAGTTTTATCAATGTTTTTGTCGACTAGAGACTTTTTCCCTAAGTTACATGTTTAAGTGTTTGTCATCCATACGATTACTGAGTATAAATGTTAGAGAAAAAACATAATTAAGCATATTCAAACAAAAATATTACAAAGCACATGGCTATTTCAATAGATGCAAAAAGGCATTTGACAAAGTACAACATTAATTTATGCTAAATATATGCAAAATATAGGCATAGAAGTTTCTTTTTTATAATAGGATTAAAAATATTTTTTAAAACAAAAGCTAGCATTATATTCAAAGGGAAAACTTTAGAAATATTCCCAATTATAGGAAGGAAGCAAACATGTATCCATTCCCTTGTTGTTGCTATTGTTATTCAATTGTGTTTAACCCTTTGTGAGTTTTGTCATTTGGGATTTTCTTGGCAAAGATATGGAATGTATGCCATTTCTTTTTCTAGCTCATTTTACAGATGAGGAATCAGGCAACCAAGATTAAATGACTTACTCAGAATCACACTGTCAGTAAGTATTTGAGGCTTGGACTCAGGAAGATGACTCTGACTCCAAACTTGAAATTCTTCAACTGTGCCACCTAGCAGCCTGATCCTTTCCCTAATTGTTAAGAAATATGAACAATATTAAAAATGATTAAAAATTAAATACATAAAGATAGGCAAAGAGGGCAGAGATCTATCACTTTTTTCTGATTACTTGAAAGTTTACTTAGAAAATTCTAGAGGATCAGGAAAGATATTGAATGATATGACCCTTAGTAGTTTCAAAAAAATTTTAGTATACAAAATAAACCCACAAGAATAAGCACCATTTTTATTAGACAATAACTTAAAGTAACAATAACAAGTACTTGTTTACTATGAAATAAAATCCACAAGTCTAATTAACCAGATTTCATAAAATTTTTGGGATTCAGTCTTCCAAAGCATATTAAATTCTTGTACATATAGGGTAGAATCTAGACCTGTGATTATATTGGCATAGACAACTCCTGGGGAGAAAAATCTTCTCTGTAAAGAGCAACAAGTAACATGAAAGATAGTCAGCATACATAGTTGGGATACACTCAAATAATAAAATTTGCAATCCTGCAAAATGAATTCATACATTTAGTGCCATGTTTATCTAGTAATTTAGAAATGGTAATTTAAATTATAGAAGTGAATGAAAATTACCAATGGAAAGAGAGTTTGAAGAGAAAAACTCCTACAAAAGACCTTTGAAGACTAACCAAATTAAAAACAGGAGTTTCTGCAGCCAGCTAGAGCTCAATGAAAATATTTTCATTTTGGAAGTAGAGGTATTCTTTATAGAAGTAGACAAAATAACTTATTTGGAAAAAAACAAAAGATCTAGATTATCAAGGAAAACAATGAATAAAGACTCCAGAATAAAGGTGACAGTAGTAGTTCTAGATGTAAATATATATATTATAAAGTTGTAATCAGCAAAAATATTTTATTTTCTGGTTAAAAGAATAGAAAAGTAGATAAATGGAAAAGAGACAATGCTTAATCTCTATTATATAGCTATGCTTAAAGATGCAACAAAGAACCTATAGATGGTGGTGTTGGAATACAGTTATATAAATAAAACATAAAAAAAAACCTCTATGAGAATCAACTATATTTGATCGCTCAGAAACTCCTATATTTCAAAACTTTTGCTCCTGCCTACTGGTAACTATACTTCTGACATACAAAATTCTAGAGATATTGGATTGCCTGGCAGAGTCAGCACAGAACTCTGAACCATAGGAGGCTGAAAAATATATCAATGCATCAGGTGGATCCAGTGAGTTTGAATACAGTACTAAAGACTTTGTTGGCAGGATAAAAATGAAGCTGCTAAACAATTCTACTACCCAGGCAGCATTCTGGATATGTGTACAAAAGAAAAATGGAAACAAATCAACAAGGCCAGCATGTCCTTTGAGAATCAGCAAGCGTATGGGAACAGTGTGATATTAAGCTCCAGGTGCACTATAAGCCTCCAGAATAAATATTTAGCTTCTTTCCACAAGCCATTCTTAAAGTTAAAATAAAAGAGACTATTTAGCATATGGAATGTGTTCCCTCAAGAAGTTGTGAACAAAATACAAATACTCAATGAAGCATTAGCTCATGGATAATAGATCTATGATGGCAAATCAAGAAGCAATGAATGTTCAGAAGGTATGACCTTTGAGAATAAAACTCTAGTCTTTAAAATGAGTGCTACATTTTGGAAAAAGTGAGAGTAGACACGAGTGGGACATGAGTTCAACCAACAAAGGTTGGCAACCAAGATGATAAAGAAAATCCTTTAAGTTCATATCATGAGATAATTAGTTGAAACAAAGTTGATTTTTAGCCTAGAAGAAGTATTAGAATTGGATTGCTTGATTAGAAGACTGAGCAGGACACAATTATAAAGTTACAGAAGAAAGTAAATTGAAGCTTAATGTAAAGAAATCATTCTAAAAGTTATCCAAAAAATAAAATGTGCTGCCTGGGGAAGATAGTAGGTCAATCTTTACTGAATATATATTAAGAACAGAGGCTGCATGCCCACTTAATTATCAGGCATATTATAGAGAAAATTATTTTCAGTTTAGACTAGATTTTTCTCAAATTCCTACCAACTGTGAAATTCTATGAATGTTGTATATGCAATTATAAAAGGATAATTGTCATGCTCTCCCATAAAATGTTTCTTAAAGCTACTGATCAAATCGTGGGATAAATGGAGAATTAGTCTGAAATCAATATGAAATTTCTTTGTTCTTAAAAGAATCTGCATTCCTATAGCACCTATAGTAACTATGTGCCTAGTATTATGCTAAGAATTTTATTTGTGTTTTCTTATTTTATCTTTACAACATCTCCTGTGAAGTAATAATAGCTAAAATTTATATAGTACTTGCTATGTGTCAGGTACTGTGCTAAGTACTTTTCAATTATTATCGCATTTGATTCTCACAACAACCGTGGCAGGTAGATGCTATTATTATCTCCATTTTACTGGTATGGTAATTGAAGAGAGGTTAAGAATTGACTTGCTCAGAATCACCATAGCTAGGTGTCTGAGGCTGGATTTGAACTCATGACTTGCTGACTACAGTCCCAGCATTATATATACTGTGCTACCTATTTACTTCAATACCAGTTGAGGAAAGTTTCTATAAGGAGATACATTATCTAATTCTAAAATATTTATCAATAAACAACATTTCCTCAACATTGTTATTTGCTTGATGTAGAGAATGCTTTGTAATGTATGTTACTATTTCCTTAATAGTAAAATACCTAGCTGAACTTGACATATCACTATAAGTGATATGAGATAGGGGAAGTAAATTGAGTTCTAGTCATAGAGAGCAATGAATGATTGGTTAAGGATTATGGATTTTGTCCTTGAAACAATAGAGAGCCATTGAAGTATTCTGAGTAAGGTTATATGATCCTGGGAAAAAAAGTGATTCTGGATAAATGAGTTACTAGAAGTGTAACCCTCTTTAGTTTTAGTTTTAAAACATTCAGTCATTTTAGATGGAAATCTTTCTAAAATATCTTACATTCTCCTTTTTTTAAAGATCATCTCAGGACTATTAAAATATGTAGAGCTAAATGCTTAATAATTGAAAAAATATAATTTAATTTGAAAAAAGAAATAGGTAGGCTTGCTTGTCTTTATGCTAAATAGTCCCAGACAGCTGATCTTTTCCAACTTTATTTTTTTATTACTTTCATTAATTATTTTAAAATACTGCCTATTTTAGGCCTTTCTTCCGCTTTAATATAATATTTATAATCTTCCTTGGACTTAGAAACTAGGAAAAAGGAATTATTGAACTTGTATTAAAGTAGGAATAAATAGATTTTAAGTGAAGGCCTGGACACTATTCTTTAATTCAACTGCATTAGTTTTAGGATAAACATATTACAACATTTATTTTTAATACTGTGTACTATGATTAAAGACCAAAGTTGACAATTAAAACTCCTGATTACCAACTTGTTTTCTAAATTTTGGAAATCTTTTTGATAGATGGCATTTTTGGCAGCTGAATTCCATAAAGGCAAAATATTATGATAATCTGATTTAGGGAATTTTAATAAAAGACAATTAAAAGAAAAAAAAAGAATTTGCAACCTAAAGTTAAAGTTAATATACATATTTATACATATGTTTTTATATTTGTATATGTAAATATACATGTTTATATATGTGTATATAGTAAAACTGTTTATATGTATGCATGTATATATAGACACACATATAATAAGCTAACATTTAACCCCTCTGAGACTTGGATACCTTTCTATAATTGTAAATTACAGATAGGTATAGTAGGAATAGTGATGAGAAAAGGTCTATGCATTTATAGAAATGAGGATAGGTCCAAAATATTAGTCTAATTTGTCTAATAATAGCTTTCTTGTGGGCTGTTGGTTACTTTATGTTCCTCACATATCCTATTCCATCTCTGATCTGATCACTTTTACTAGCTACTCACTTTTACTGGCTAATTTCAATGGCTGGAATGATTTCCTTCCTCATCTCCAGATCCTGTCTTCCTTCAAAACTTTGCTAAAATCCCATCTTCTATAATAACTCCCTCTCAGTCCTTCCTAATACCTTCCCTCAGAAGTCATCTTCATGTTTATCCTGTAAATATCTTGCTTGTACATAGTTGTTTTCACATTGTCTCTCCATTAGACTGAGTTACTTGGGAGCAGGGACTAATTTTTTTTGTCTTTCTTTGTATCCCATTTGCTTACCACAGTACTTAACATATAAAAGATTATTTATAAATGTTTGTTGACTGATGACCTATTTGATTTTGGAGAAGTTGTTTATAGTAACTTCAGTATATTGTAGACTGACTATAATATGATTTAAGTATTGAATGCAAGACAATGGATCGATCTTCAACCTTGTCCAATCACACAGATCCTGAAATCATCAGAGGGTATAAATTCTCAATTATAACACAAACTTATGACATATATGTTGGAGGTTGTATTATTTCTAGGTCCTATCAATAAATCCACAAATATTTGAGTATTTCTGATATACACTCTATGTACTTAAATGTTTTTTTTTTTTTTTCCAATCATAGTAAGAACTAAGGTAAGCCATTTATTTTTTCTGGTATTTCTTGTAACAAAAGAAGAACTTCTTTGGAATAATGAATAATATAAAGCATACTATTCTTTAAAAATAATTTTTTTAGGAAAACAGATAAAATGGGTTATAGGAGGGTTGAAGCCTGTATTCATAAGTGTACATTTTATAGATGTGAAAATTAAGGTTGAAAGAGGATTAATGGTTTGTCCAAAATACTGCCAGTACTTACTGATAGAATAGTGAATAAGATTATAGCTATTAGACTCTTGGTATGGTGATTTTTCATTGAGTTAATCTTATTTTTCTTCATTTATCATATTTTTATTTATATTTCATCTATATTTCATATATACATCTACGCATGTATATACACATTTTGTATATACACATACATACATGTATATATATATACACAAGGTATGTGCATATATATTTATACACATGTATGTATGTATGTGTATATAAACTTTCTCCCCTCACTCTTTTTTTTTACATTTCATATAAATTTTATTTATAAATTTTTTGACAGTATATATGCATGAGTAATTTTTTTTATAACATTACCCTTTGTATTCATTTTTCCACATTATCCCCTCCATTCCTCTACTCCCTCCCCTTGATGACAGGCAATCCCATACATTTTACATGTGTTACAATATAACTAGATACAATATATGTGTGTAAATACCATTTTTTGTTGCACATTAAGTATTAGATTCCGAAGGTAAAAGTAACCTGGGTAGATAGACAGTAATGCTAACAATTTACATTCACTTCCCAGTGTTCCTTCTCTGGGTGTAGTTGTTTCTGTCCATCATTGATCAACTGGAAGTGAGTTGGATCTTCTTTATGTTGAAGATATCCACTTCCATCAGAATACATCTTCATACAACATTGAAGTGTACAGCGATCTTCTAGTTCTATTCATTTCACACAGCATCAGTTGATGTAAGTCTCTCCAAGCCTCTCTGTATTCCTCCTGCTGGTCATTTCTTACAGAGCAATAATATTCCATAACCTTCATATACCATAATTTACCCAACCATTCTCCAATTGATGGACATGCATTCATCTTCCAGTTTCTGGCCACTACGAAAAGAGCTGCCACAAACATTTTGGCACATACAGGTCCCTTTCCGCTCTTTAGTATTTCTTTGGGATATAAGCCCAATAGCAGCAATGCTGGATCAAAGGGTATGCACAGTTTGATAACTTTTTGGGCATGGTTCCAAATTGCTCTCCAGAATGGTTGGATTCTTTCACAACTCCACCAACAATGTATTAGTGTCCCAGTTTTCCCACATCCTCTCCAACATTCATCATTATCACTCTTAATGCGTTCAACCATTGTCAGGAATCAGGAGATTGACAATTCTTGGTCTATAGGGCAAGACAAACAAACAAAAAATATTAGGTGGTGTTGTATATTTGGGTCCTCCCTTTTCAGCCTTCCCCACATTATAAGTACAGATCAAATTTCAAATCACTTTATCTTGAGCACATCTCTATTACTACTTTCTCAAATTCTTTGCTATGTACTGATTAAAATGAAACCCTATGTTATCAAATCAAATTTTGTAAGTATATGAATTCCACAAAAATGGTGGTGAAGGGAGTGAATTTAGAGAAAATCTATTTAGATTTAATGTAAATCATGATCAGAAATTGAAGGATCTCAAATAAGTTGATTTCCTTTCACTTATCCTAATTTACTCCTAAACTAGAATTAACTGTTCACTTGTAAAAGCCTTTTGATCTCCAAAAATTTTTTGTGTATGCCCTTTTGGTTATTTGCTTAGCCTGAAAGTTATGCTTTTGCATGAGTTGTGAGTGCTGTCACAGAGAAGGTCAAGTCTGCTTAGAATCCAGAATTTGATGGATGTTCTGTGTCCCTTGCTTAACTCCAAGTTCTCATCAAAGTTTCAAACTGCAAGAGAGAGGAAGTGTGCTTTATATTATTTTTTTTTTTTTAAAAACTGTGGAAAAAATAAACATCTCCAATCAGTTGTAATTGTAGACCTAATAAAGATCTGATTATTTGCTAGGAAAGATCTGAGACTCAATGTAGAGATAGTAGGAACCCTACAACTAAAATAGAATTGGGAGAAGTTTAAAAAAAAAAGAATATCAAGAGCCTGTTTATTTAAGAGAATGGAGTAGGTTGGCGGGTCATAAAGGATGGTAACTAAAACAACCCTGGTAGATGAGTTCTAATTTTAGGCTGACCAGCCTTGGCAACAGCATCTTTAGAGAACACAGCATGTCTTATCAGCATGATATCAACAACAGAATTATTTTTTTGTAAGGAAATAATCCGATGCTATAGCTGAGATTTGGAGCTTGAAATATTCATAGCTTTTAAGAAAAAGAATTCAGACCTGTCTTTTTTTCATTTTTTTTCTTGTTCTTTTCTATTTCCCTATATTAAAAAGAGTGGACTACAGAAATAAAAGTATCACATAAATTATATTTTGCATATTTATGTGTTTATAAATTCTGGAAGGAGTATTTGTTAATATTACCTCTGTATAATAAATCTTTTCATCTAGGAAAGAGGTGAATTGAAGTGAGATGTTACCTAGACCAAGCTAATTTTCTGCTGAAATTGGAAGGAGTACCTGTTAATGTTACTTCTGTATAGTAAATCTTCTAGTATGGGAGAGGGATGAATTGAAGTGACATGAAAATGTATGTTTATTTGTGTGTGTGTGTGTGTGTACATGTGTGTCTGTGTGTGTTTAGGTAAACCAAGTGTTGAAATTGTCAATCTCAGACATAAAACTGCCTTAAAGTTTTTAAAGTGTTTTATTTGTATGCTATATTGATCATAACTTCATTACACATAGACATCTTCAGACATACTTCTAAGTTTTTAAAGTGAAATTGATGCTAGAAACATCTTTCATTTTACATCATTATGAATTAATAATTCAAAGAATATACTGTCTTATAACTTTATAAAAATTTTACCTACACGCAATATTCGTGATTTACCATTTGGTATTCACTAAAAATTGCTTAAGATGAAACTAGTTGAGTTAATTTACAATCTGACCTTTACGAATGAAAAATGGAAAACAGAAGATGGTACAGTTGGAAGAATGTTGGATTTGGAGTAAAAGAACGGTCATATGTGAGAGATGTTGTGAAGGCAGCAAGTATAAGATTCAGCAACTGATTTTATGTATAGATATAACATGAAATTTGAGTCATTAAACATAAATTGAGGTGATTTTTTTCATTTTTATAGGCTCCCCAAAATATCTTTTCAGGTTCTTCAAGTATATTGAAAACATGATTTGACTTATATGGAATAAATCTATAAACTAATTTTTTAGGAAAAGATTGTATAAAATGTGGTGTACGGCTCATACTATAAAAGATTGAGCTACATAATTAGACTATTGAATAAGTATGGATTCTAATCCCACAACACTAACCTTTTAATCTCATTTAAAAAAAAGCATTTCAAGTGTCTAACATTTTAGTTTTCTTTATTTGTGTGTCTGTTACAGGTAGGAGAGTTCCGAGCTCATGCTGCAGAATGGACAGCTAATGTCACAGCTGAGTTCAAGGAGACCCGAAGGCGTCTGAGTGTTGAGATTTATGACAAGTTTCAGCGAGCAACCTCCATTAAAAGGAAGCTTTCAGCAGAATTGGCAGTGAACCACAATCAAGAGCTGACCCCATGCAAGAGAACCCTGTCAGTTAACCATCTGACCAGTGAGAAGGACATCCTGCCTCCACTAATGAAGACTGACAGTATTTATCTGAATGGTTTAACACCTCATTGCCCAGGTGAAGAAATTGCTGTCATTGAGAACATTAAATAACCCACAGTTGGAATACTGGTTCTTTGAAAACCTTGGTCTTAACCATGACTGAGGACTTTGGAATACTCTTTATAATTGATGCTGTTAGCATTTTTAAAGTGTGCATGAGCTCAAAAGAAAAAAAAATACACAAATACCCATTGTAGTCATCTACCATAAACAGAAATTGGGATTCTGAGCCAGCACTATACTTTTGGAGATGCTTGTTGAATTGCACTCCTATCTTTGATAGGTAGTGGAACAAGCAATGTCTGATGCCTTTCTGTGCCCAGACTGTTTTTTTTTTCCTTTTCCTTATTTTTTTCCTAATGTGCCATAAGGCCTAAGAATGAATTCTAATTGTTTATTCTAATTATGTAGCTTTGAGGGATAAGTCCTTAACTTTTCAGGGTCTACCTAACTGAGCCTAGACACGGACCATTTATGGATGACAACATTTTTTTTGTAAATGGCAAGAAATTCTTATGCAGCCTTTTACCTAAGAAATTTCTGTCAGTGCCTTATCTTATGAAGAAACAGAACCTCTCTAGCTGTTGTATGATTTTTCTGCCCTTTGACCCAATCCCCTGTCCTGCTGCCCTGCTTCCCATGCCCCCAATGCTTTGTGCATGGATACCCTACATTCCAGGAAGCAGTGTGTGAAAGTAATTGAAGTGAAGATACCTGATGAGAGAATGGATAGTAAACAGAGTAGGTGGACATTGTAACGATGCTCAGAAACCCTAATTTTAAAGGCACTATTATTTACAAAAGTTGAAAAAATGTCCCCTAAATTTTTTCTTTTCTTCAGGAACCACTAATAAAATAAACTTGTGTGATTATAGTCCAGATCATGGAATAGTCAAGCTCCATGGCAGGCCTCATTTTTGTGGAAGTTTTCAGAAATGACTCCATTTATCATCAAGTATTCCATAAAGAAGAAATAATCCACATGTGATAAATTATTTGACAGATGAAAGCACTCAATATTTTATTTTATTTAAGGTGATTTAAATTCATTGGTTTTGCTTAACCAAAAATAGCAAAAACAAGTAAAAAGTGTGGTTTTGAAGCATTTGCTAATAAACAGTTTATGCTAGCATTTTTTCTTTGATGTTTAAAAGGGTTGTGATTCAATGACCCTATCCCTGCTCCTGAACACAAGACAATGATACCATTGCCCCAGGAGGGCCAATCATTCTGCCTGGCATTGGGTGCTTCTTCTGAAGCTATGAATGAAAGGAGAGTAAAAGTGGAAACTGGTATCACTGTGACTTTGCACATTAAAAATGTAGATTGTAGGCATAATTCATCCCTGCCATAAGAGAGAGAAAGCTGTTATAGCACAATTTAAATACTGATAGCTCTTTTTAGATAGGAAAGGCTGATATTCAGAAATAAAACCTTTTTTAGTTAATTTTGTATCCTCTAGATTTGTGGATATTTCTAAGATTCAGAAGAAATGCTACAAAGGTACCCAGTAGATTACTAATTTTTTCCTTTATTTTCATATTTAAGCCTATTGTAGATAAAAATAAGTTGAAACAACACAATTGCCTAAAATAAAATTGGAAAAAACATATTGGGTTGTACCCAATGAGACTGTCTTTAAAAAAATATTGATGTTACAAAAGCCTGTTTTTCAAAAATAAAGATTTAAGCTAGAAGTGTAAATATCCAGTTAACTTGCTGAGGGTACTATTTTAATTTTAGGAAAACTAACACAAAATTTTTAGGAAGCCAGGCGCTTTTAGAAAGAAAGCTACACCCATTTCCTCAGTAACTGTGTTCTGAAAGTTCATATGGTGAGATACAACTCTTGCCATGTATAAACTGTGAATTGTATGGAAAAAATAAAGTTTTTAATTAAAGTCAGCTTTTTTGAAGTCTCTTACTTGGTATTCTGATAATGAACAATTAAACCTATCTCTGTCCATTTAGACACCTCAATGGAGCAAGTTGCACACAAATTTCATAATGGCTAAATGGTAAATGAAAGGTGCTTGGCAACTTATCATCCTTGTTATATTTGCATCATTTATAGGTAATCAAAATCTGGCAATTCTATATTTAATGATGTAAGTAGGTATTTTAAGAGCAGAGTACATGAAAATAAAATAAATTTGTCCTAGGATATGATGTAGGATACATTCCTTACATGATGTTTGTAAACTAATCCAGTTGTGGCTCTGTTTAAATATCTTATGTTTTGGGAATTAACCATGTTAGATATTATCTTTAGAAAGAAATAATTTAACAAACAGTTCAAACATTTGAAATTATATATGTATATACACATGTACATGGGTTTGCATATAAATATACACGTGTATATGCATGTGCAAAATAGGTGTATGTTTACAGATTGTATATATATATATATGATTATATGTATATGCACATGTGTTTATAGGTATACATAACACACATCCACAATACATGTATACTACATACACTATACGTGTGTATTTATATGTTTATTGATAACATATATCCATGCATATACACATGTATACATATTCAATAGATATACATAGGCATATACCTATACACATATGTATAGGTATGTGCATATAAACTTGACTCTTAAAGAAGCATCTTCATTTCTATAGATCTTTTCATGCTCACTAGAAGGCTGGTCTTTATTATTTCTTTGGAATTAGGAAATTTATTTTATCTTTGCATCAGTATTTATTAACCCCGAGTTTTCAAATATACTATGCCTTTTCATCTTCCATATTATTATTCTCAAATTGTACAAAAGGTTATTTTCCTCACTTTATAAAACCAGATCATAGATTCACTTACTGATAAATAATTCAGATTGTTCCTTTATGTTTTTTTTTCTCTTGACTCCATTAGAGAAATTCAATAATATAAAGCAATCCTAACTAGAAACTTAACAATAATTGAAATATCACAGTGAGTAAAAATTCAGAAATCTCTGAGAACTATATTCTAAATCTAGGATTTTATAATGATGTATCCATGATGTACCATATCACATCAATTTTACAATATTAAATCATAAAAGTTATTTATAATTACTTCTTATCCTGTCATCAATAAACTTCATTAGCTTAGATCTCTTCCTCCAATCATCTTTCCTTCAAAGGTGCTGCATCCCTGCTCATCCTTTTCAGGCCTGATTTCTCTTTCTTTCACATATTTTATCTATAAAGAAAATATATTCCTTGTTTTTTATTGCCATTTCTAGCACTAAACAACCTCTCTCTTTTTTTTGAAATTTACTTATTACTAATCCCCAAGTTTTGACCATCATTTCTCAAGGATTTCTATAAGTGCATCATAATTTTACCCTATAACCTCCATTTTAGCTTTAGGATTTGAGAGTACATTTTAATGTTCCTTCAAATACCTTGGCCTCCTGATTCCTTAATTTCCTCAACTTCCATGATGTACTCTTTCATTCCACTTCAACTATATCCAGGGGAGCTTATATTCCTGATCTAACCAGCATTCTTGTGCTTCATTTCTGTGGTAAAAATTCTGAAATTCTCATATATGATCATTACATTTTACTCCTAAGGCATTATATTGCCTTACTCCTAAATCTAGTCTGTGTTTCCATTGTGCTCTTTCATCCTTCTTCCCCTTAGTATTCCCCTAGACTATTTGCCATCCCTGCTCTGTGTAATTTTTGTTCCTTCTCAATCTTGACTAGATTTAATTAATTCAAAATTTTCCAACCTCAAAGTAATCCTGAACTCCCCACTGTCCTTTATTCCAATCAATTGCTAATACTTATTAATGCACTCTTTAATACATCTCTCACATTTTTTTCTCCTTTTTTAGACTCATTTCATAGTCACAGATCCTTATTACCTATCCCCGTGTCTAGTACAATGACCTGTTATTTGGTCTGCCTACCTCATTTCTCCTTATTCAAAGCTAAATCTACAGATTGGCCAAAATGTTTTTTCCTAAAGCACAGATCTTACAGTTACTAATAAGCTCAATGAATTACAATGCTTCCCTATTACCTCTAGGATGAAATACAAATTCATAGATTACCTTGTGTTTTTTCAAATACTTTCTTTTAACTTATATATGTATATATTGTTCCCACTGATAGAATGTAAGCTTCTTAAGGGTAGACATGGTTTTGTTTTTTTGTTTTTGTATCTTCAAAGCCTGACATAGTTTATGTTCCATTGTAAGCACTCATTTATTGATTCACTGATTCATGGATTAATAGTCTAAATAAGCCATTAGGTATAATATATAGAGAGCAAACCAGTATGAAACTATTATATAATAATATAATTAAAATCAACAAATCAACTCCAACTTTTTTAATTTTACAGATCACAAAACTGAGTGCCAGAGAAGTGAAATGATTTAGACAGGGTAACATAGCTAATGAGTGGCAGAAAAAGATGTAAAACACAGATTCATTACCCTAATTACAATGTTTTTTCTATTACCCCATGTTGCTTTTTTTTAATCTGCAAGAAATACTAAATAATGAGCTCAAGCAGAAAATAGAATGACTTAGCTTTATTATCTATTATCTTCCAAAAATATTACCCCAAATGAAGGATACCAGGCATTAGTAGAAACTCAGTACCCATTGCCACATGATCATGGAGAACTAGATAAAGAATTAGACATTTTTTCTATTTCTTTGAATTCTCAAAAACTTCCACAAAAGATGAATTATGAACCAATGGAAAAACAATGTCTCCATAGACCAATAAGCCAGAAAATCTAAAGTATGCATTAACAGCTAATTATTGATCTCTCAGCACCTCCCCACCTACTTTTATCCTCTGAACAGAGCATAAATCTAATAAATTAAATTTTCTGTGAGATTTATTGTTTTCTTGCTATTGTTTTTATCCATGTAAGCAGATCTTGCCTCTATATTCATCTCACCATTCTGTGGTAGAAGCATGACAGAAGACTCAACTCTCTCTATCCAAATGATGTACATGTGGAAGTATAAGACAATAAAGAATGTGCTCTGTTTAGGGTAATAACACACTCTATCTAGGGTAGCACCATATTCTTCCTGGGTGATGGTATTCAGCCAGAAAAAGAATGAACAGAGGGAAAAGGAACAAAATATCGGTATTAATACATATGTCATATGATATTTGTAAAACAAGGCAATCTGTTGTCTAGCTGGGACATTTCTTGTACTCTTAGAATATTCTTGGGGCTGGGAATGGTGTTAGTGAAAAATGAATTCCCAAGTACTGTAGGAAACTGAAGCATTTTTGAGATTCAGCCCATAGGATTTATGCTATCAAAACAAAATCATAGGGAAACAATAAGAAAATGAATCAAGAAATGTAAGGGGGAAAGAATAAAGCTACTAAAGATTTCAGGAGGCAGGAAATTTAATTAAAAACTTAGCTAAAGTTACTAGAACAACAGGGAAGATGTTGTGTCCTGACCCCACAACAGAGTGATTAAAATAGTGAGTCCTGCTTTCTAGATCCCCCAAGTTGGGTTACAAAACATACTGTACTTTCTAGAGCCCCCTCACTGGGGCAATTAAAATACATCATCTTAATGGAGAAGTGATGAGGAGGGATTTCTGAGGATGGTGGGGAAATGGAGTCTGTTTATTCCAAGGACTTTCCCCTTTTATACTTTCATAACCTTATCTAACCAAAACAGCATTGGGCATACACTAAGTATATACTACTTGCGTGGGACCACATAAAAACTTGCTATTGTATGTAGTTTGCCACCTGGTCACTCTGCCACCTGATATCACTCTGCTTCAATCACAACACAGGTTGTGACTGCTCCCGACTTCTCAGGAAAGCCAAGAGCCCTTAGAGGAGTTGGGGAGCCAAAGGAGACATTGTTAGCAGGTTCTTTCAGGGCTCACCCAGAATTTCCCCCTTGTCTGTGACCCTCTACAGGAAGATATTAAACAGATGACCACCAGAATATCTAAATGACTATGTACATTTTTAGATAAATATTAAAAGACACAGGAAATTGAACCAACACCTGGATAATAAAGAATACCGTATGAAACCTCAGCAAGTTATTTGATTGCTTTTCCTTTTTGTGTTTTTCCCCCTTTGGTTGGATTTTTCTTTCACAATATGATAAATATGGAAATATGTTTAAAAGAATTGCACATATTTAACCTATATCAGATTCCTGTCTTCGGGAGGGAGGAAGTAAAGGAGAGAAGGGGAAAAATTTGGGACCCAAAGTTTTACAAAAATGAATGTTAAAAATTATCTTTACATGTATTTGGAAAATAGCATACTATTGAGAAAGAGAAAAGAAGAGGTGCTATAGGAAAGTGGGTGAGGTCAGATGACTATAGGAAAAACAGGAGTGATTAAAAGAGAGAAAGAGAGAGGAAATTTTTGATTCAGTAATGAGAAGGAATCCCAATGAAGAACATACCTATGGAAAAGAGATGCAATCTTTAATGGGAAGTATGAGTTATCTCATGGACATGATTTGAAGAGATTTAACACTCAGAAATACTACTACCTCTCATAGGGTCATGTGCCTTTATGGACAACATCCAGACTCAAGGAAAGGGTAAGTAGAGAGTCTAGAGGTAAATGGTATCTAGAAGTGTAGTAATGCCTGAATTCTAAGACAAGATTCCAAAATAAGTGAGAAAGAAAATTATTATGGAGAAGGCAAAGAGTAGAATTGGACTACATTATTAGGGACATAGGGAAATTTCTATTATGAGGCAATACTACTCAATACCTTCCACAGGCTTTGATATTTATAAGAGTGAGGCACAACAGAAAAAGAAAGAGGAACAAGATCAACAAGACTAAAATGGAATTTGTTTATAAAATTCTCTTACCTACATTCTGGCTTCTAAGTCTTTTGTTTAACTGAAACTGCTCTCTTCAAAGTTATAAGCGATTTTTAAAAATTGCTGAATCTAATGATCTTCTTTGTCTTCATTCTACTTCCTCATCTGGTAGCCTTTGATACTTTCAGTTGCCCTTTTCTCCTTGACACTCTTGTGTCTCTAGAGAAGTCTTTTTATGACATTACTCTCTCTTGGTTTTATTTCTTTTTTGTTTTTAACTTTCTTTATAATTTTTTAAAATAGTGTTTTATTTTCAAAATATATGTAAAGATAGTTTTCAACAACAACACTTGTAAAACCTTGTGTTCCAATTTTTTTTTCTCACTCCCTTCTTCCTACCCTCTCTCTTAGACAGCAAGTAATCCAATATATATTAAACATGTACAATTCTCTCTCTCTCTCTCTCTCTCTCTCTCTCTCTATATATATATATATATATATATATATATATATATATATATATATATATATAGATAGATAGATAGATATAGATATAGATATAGATATAGATATAGATATAGATATAGATATATATTTCCACATTTATCATGCTGCAAAAAAATCAGATAAAAATGAAAGAAAACAAAAAGCAAACAAACAATAATCAAAAAGTGAAAATATTGAGTTGTGATCCACATTCATTCCCCGTAGTACTTTCTGGATGCAGATGGCTCTCTCCATCACATCTATTGGAATTAGCCTGCATCACCTCACTGCTGAAAAGAGCCAAGCCCATCACAGCTGATCATCACATAATCTTGTTGTTTCTTTGTATAATGTTCTCTTGATTCTGCTTACTTCACTTAACATCAATAAGTCTAGGCCTTTTTGAAATCATTGTGCTAGTCTTTTCTTATGGAACAATAATATTCTTTAAAATTCATATTATTATAACTTATTTAGCTATCCCTCAACTAATGGGCATCTACTCAGTTTCCAGTTCCTTGCCACCACAAAAAAAGACTGCTTACAAACACCTTTGAATATGGAGGTCATTTTCCCTTTTTTATGATCTCTTTGGGTTACAGGCCCAGTAAAGACACTATTGGGTCAAGGGCTATGTACAGTTTGATAGCCCTTTGGGCATAGTTCCAAATTGTATTGTATTCGTTCATAAATCCACTAACAATGTATTAATAACTCACTTTTTCCAAATGCCCTCCAACATTCATCATTATCTTTTCCTGTCATTTTAGTCAATCTGAGATATGTGAAGTGGCATCTAGAGTTTTCTTAATTTGCATTTCTATGATCAATAGTTATATAGAGCATTTTTTCATATGACTAGAAATAGTTTTAATTTCTTCACTTGAAAAGTGTGTGTTCATAACCTTTGACCATTTATCAAGTGGAGAATGACTTGTATTCTTATAAATTTGAGTCAATTCTCTACATATTTTAGAAATCAGACTTTTATGAAAATCCTGCATGTAAAAATTCCCCCCCCCCCAGTTTTCTGCTTCCCTTCTAATCTTGTCTGCATTGGTTTTGTTTGTACAGACCCTTTTTAATTTAATATAATCAAAGTCATCAGTTTTGCATTTCATAATGTATTCTACTTCCTCTTTGGTCATAAATTCCTTCACAGATCCGAGAGGTAGACTATCCTTTGTTATTCTAATTTGTTTATAGTCTCACTTTGTTTTTCTTTTTCTTTTTTTTTCTGAGGCAATTGGGGTTAAGGGACTTGCTCAAGGTCACACAGCTAACTGTTAAGTGTCTGAGATAGATTTGAACTCAAGTTCTCCTGACTTCAAGGCTGGTGCTCTAACCACTGTGCCACCTAGGTACCCCTATAGTATCATTCTTTATATTTAATTATGAACCCCTTTAAACTTTATCTTAATATATAGTGTTAAGTGTGGGTCAAGACCTAGTTTCTGCCACACTATTTTCCAATTTTCCCAGCAATTTTTGTCAAATAGTGAGTCCTTATCCCAGAAGCTGGGATCTGTGGATTTATCAAAACTAGATTACTAGAGTCATTGATTATTGAATCATGTGAACCTAACCTTTTCCACTTATAAGTGGAATTTCTCTATTTCTTAGCCAATACCAAATGGTTTTGATGACAACTGCTTTATAAACAGCTTTAGATGAAGTATAGCTAGGCCATCTTTATTTGCATTTTTCATTAATTCCATCAAAATTCCTTTTGTACTTTCAGATGAATTTTTATTATTTTTTCCAGCTCTGTAATTTCTTGGCAGTTTGATTGGTATAGCCCTGAATAAGTAGATTCATTTAGGTAGAATTGTAATTTTGATTATATTAGCTTGGGCCGATCCATGAATGCTTGGTATTCTTTCAATTGTTTAGATCTGGCTTTATTTGTGTGGAAAATGTTTTGTAATTGTATTCATATAGTTCCTGACTTTGTCTTGGCAAGTAGATTCCCCCAAATTTTGTTTTATTCTTTGTTATTTTAAAAGGATTTTATCTTTGTATCTCTTGCTGCTGAACTTTGTTGGTATCATATAGAAATGCTGATGATTTTTGTGGATATATTTTATATTCTCCAACTTTGCTAAAGTTAATTGTTTCTAGTGGATTCTCTAGAATTCTCTAAGTAAAGCATCATATCATCTACAAAGAGTGATAACTTGTACAATACTCTATCTCCCAACTATGAGCCTTTATACTGGTAGTCTCTACACCTGGGATTCTTTCCCTTCTCATCTCTGATTTCTAGCTTTATTCAAACATTAGCTCCAATCCTAGATTTGGTAAGTGGCCTTTCCTATTTCCTATCACTGATAGTGCTTTCTCAGATTACCACAATTTGCCTTGTATATATTTTGGATATATATTTGCATATATTCGTTTAAATATTGTTTTCTCCCTTAGAAAATGAGCTCATTAAGAGTAGGGAGTGGGTTTTTTTTGCCTTTCATTATTTCTTCAATATTCAGAATAGAGTCTAGCCTATTACTAATGCTTAATAAAGGCTTAAATGCTTCTTAACTTAGCTACATGATGTGGGATATAGAATGATCAAAAGCAAAGGTTTCAAAAGATCAATGATTTCTTCAGGGTCCTTCACTAATATACTTCCTTCTTCACTTCCTTCACTAATAGAAATTGCAACATCTTCATGTCTTAGGAGTTATAAGTTTATGAGTACCAGTGTCCAAAATAATTTGGTTCCCCATGACCACCTTTCTGGTGATATGATTTTCCATGCTCTGATAAGAGAATAATATAATGCACCATGCCCATACTACAAGTTTTTCTCTGCTCAGTACTGTAGAATCTTTCAAGACTTGCATTCCACTGGAGTAGCCATTGAGAACTAATAATTGCCACATTACAATGAGGTTTATGGTGAAGTAAAGAAGAAGAAATGTAATGAATGATATTTCAGACTTACCTTCTAGAGTTGTGCATTTTTTCATCACATGAAATTCTAATGGTCTACATTTATAGAGAAAAAGATAATATTGACTGACAAAGTAGAATTCTATATTCATATTTCTGACTGTATTCCACTATATAATATAGGACATTAAGTTAAAAATATGCATTCAGAAAATAATTTTATGTTCAGTCACCAATTGTTATATTCTCTCCCTAAGATGAATTTATAGTTCATATTTTTCTTTCTTTTTCATATGTTTCATATGTTTTCTTTAAAATTTTTCTTTGAATACTTAAGCCAATTTTAATTATTTTTTATTTTTAATTTAAATTTTTTTTAATTCTTAAAAGCAAAATGTTTATTTAATGATAAAACAACCCCACCCCAAATAATTGCAACATTACAATTATCTAAGGCAAATGAAGGAATAATCAATATGTCACAATTTACATATAAACCCAAGCCATAACGTCCCACCAATATACAGTATCTATAAAGAAGAGTAGGCACAAATAGAAACCAGCAGTAAGGCATATAAGTCAGGAAAACCATTTGCTTGAAGCAACTCATAACTCGGATATTCTTGGTCCCTTCAAGAAAAATCTTCCCCACAGGAGGCCACTTCTGTGCTAGCTATTAACCTTTCTCACTGTCTCCTTGCCAGAGAATTGCAGACATTTATTGGGTCTTCCCTGGGCAATAGAGACAAACCCAGCTGAATCTGTACACTTAGGACAGTTCTAAGTTATCTAATCAATTATTAGTAGCTAAGTAGAGCTCTCTACACAAAACAATTAGTTAGCTCTTCCCACAGTAGGAATCTGTGTTATTTAATAATCTATATGCTTTTTCTTTATAAAACTTATCAAATCTTGTGTTTCCTTCATCTATTAGTTCTATATGACCCAGAGAGGTGAAAAGAAGGCTGGTATGTACTTTTGGGAGGTTTCACTTCTCTTATACTTAGATGTCACTTAAGGGCAATAGATAAAATCAGAGTAGAATTCAGCTCTCCTCTAAGAAGGCTTTCATCTTTTTTTTTTTTTTTTTTGATTAATTTACAAGGTGCTTCTCTTTCAATATTCAAGCCTTCCAACTATAGAAGCTGAACCTTTCCTGTCAGTTCACCACTGCTAGTAAGCATGTTCTCACTTAACCCCTGTTGTTTTAAAGTATTCTGTTACCTTTTTCTCCTGCTGGATTCCTCCCTGCTCAAATCTAAGCCACTTGAAAGTCAGTGGCTCATCTTTTTCTTGTGAGACAGAATTCAGGAAATTCAACTTTCTGTCAGTTATGAAATCATTAGCTTTTGTTTAACCCAATCTCCAAATAGTTTTTGATTTACAAACATGAGTTTTAATCTCTCACACTATAGTCATGTGCAAAAAAGCTGAGGGACCATAATACTCTGGAACCTCAATCATTCCACTGCTCTCAAATATGTCCCCTTGCTTAATAATATGTTCTTTTCTTTTTCTGTGTCTGTCTCCACATTTTAACAGAAAAACTAAACTTCATACAAAAAGTAAGTATTTCATATGCAATTGTTCTTTTTTTTTGTCATTGTGTGTATGTAAGAGGTAATCTTTTTCTCTTTCTTAAGTTGATTTAATTCTTGATCTTTACACAATAGCTCATTTTTGGTCTCAAAAGTTTAATGACTTTTTACCAACTAAACTACTCATAAACAGCAGCTAAACTACTTAGGAGACATGCTAAAAAAAATTTAAGGTTGAAATTTACAATGATAGGCTCTACAAAAGTTAGGGAAAGGAACAAAATAAAATTCAACTGAGGTAAGTTCAACTATCAGGAAATCAAACTAAAAAAAGCAAAGCTTCTGCCACCAGCAATAAACTTATAAAATCATTTCAACTAAAAGTCCAATGCCTTTTCAACTCATTTCTTTTTATTTAAAAATGTTTATGTAGTGAAACAGGTGACTCAGTAGAGTTTAGCTTTTCAAACTCTAGCTACCTGTGCAGACAACTGTCCTTCATGGTCAAAGAAGACATTAGTGTTGTTCCTGCTGCTTTCGACATTTCAGGAGTAGTTGAAGAGACGGATAGATGACCAGGACTCCCTTTCCCAAAGATTATGTGTACATACTGTTCTTTGGTTTGTAGCCTCAGTTTTGTAGCAGGAGAGTTTTGACTCTTGGCCTCAGTATTGCCAATATGCCTCAGTTTAAAAAGCCATCCAATTTTTGATGGTTCCCTGCCAGACTTTTAAAAAATAACCAGTTGTTCCTCAGATGGTCAAATCATACTTCCCCACAGTCCCCACGTGCAAGAAAAAACTGACTCATTAAATCAGTGACATCTTTAAAAAAGGCAAACCATTTATAATCATTTAATACAACTTCAAAACCTTGATTGTAAATGGTAGTGAAAAAGCCAGAATTGCCGAAGTCATCAGTTGCCATAGCTAACTTTTGCAGGTGTACTACTACTTTCTTTCTTGGTAGCCCCAACATAGAGCAGTTGACGCTGTTGTCCGGAGACCCCAGTCCCTCATACACCTGGAAAACCCAGGTACCCAGCAGATCAGGATAAATGATGGGAGTGTCTGAGAAGGCAAGAGGGACCTCAGAGAGGAGGAAGAAGAGGACGGGCAGCAGCAAGCAACCCCACAGTCTCATCCTACCAGTAGGCACGTGGCACGGGGTCCTGGCTCCTGTGGAAGGTGCTCTGAGAGGAGCGCAGCCCAGCCGCAATGAAGTCAGGAGCCAAAACCAATTTTAATTAAAAAGCCTTCAAAAATATCATCATATATATGTCCACTCTAGAACCACAGACCTTTAGAATTGTTTCAGTCCATGAGAAAAGTCCATGAGATATTAAGTAATTTTTTTCCAAGAACAAAATCTGCCTTGAAAAAGCCTAATGTGATCCTTAGATGCCATGCAAGCTATGTTCAGAGGCATTTTGTCTTTCTACTATCATTTCAGGTGATAACATTTTTTGAGCATATAAATCTGAATATAGTACAAACACAAGAATGAATGAACTGTTTTCATTTTTGGTGGTGCTGAATATGGAAATATGTTCGAGTAAATATAGAGCATCTATATTTCTTCAGTCATGATAAGTGAGGAATAGAAACTACATAATATCACCAAGAAATATTTTATTATTTACTGAAATTAAATGATTTAAGAAACCATAAGAGTATTCAAAACAGAAACTGCATGTCATGATCACTGATAATGGAGGTTCTTAACCTTTTTTTATGTCATGGGCTTCTCTGGTACTTTGGTGTGCTTTTCTCAGAATAATGGTTTAAATGACCAAAATAAAATGCACAAGACTACAAAAGAAACCAAAGGTGAGGAAAAATAAAAATGTGCTTTTTCCTATCAAAATTTATAGATTTCCTTGAAATCTATCTGCAGACCCAAAATGTACCACCTAAGTTGGAACTCCAGATATGAAGGATATTTGTCTTATAGATACAATTTGGACTTCTAAAGTTCCATCCAACCGTAAGAATATATGTGGTACTTTCCTTTGTTTTAGGTGGAACTTTACCACCTACAAATGAAAATGACTAAGTAATCTTTGGAGATGGTGAACTCCTTTATTTCTCAGGTCAGAGCTCAATATGTTATATTTGAAATATGTAAGACATTTAAAGTTAGAAGGACAGAATTCTGTATTTTCAATATAGTATTCATATTATGAGATGTTAAAAGAAACCAACTCAGACAATATTTTGAATATTTAAATTGTGATTTTTGAAATACTATTTTAAAAAGACTTCTATGAATGTGATTATCATTTTTGTCATTTACTTGAACTTTCCATCACCTGAACTATCCATCAAAAGTCCAGCCTACCTCTTCTCTAGAAACTACCTAAATCTGCCATAGATTTTGAGGTAGTCTTTCAATAGTTTGTCCGTATTATTTTTCTCTTCTCAAAGAATTCAGTTCCTTTTCCACAGACTTTCTTTTGTATCCAACCAACACTCTCATATTTAGGGTCTTCAATATATATTGATATCCCTTTCCTCTTTCTCAGACATCCAAAGAGAGGATTATATTTTGTTTTCTTTATCTCAAAAGAATTTCACTCTAAAACTTTTGGCTTTGGAGTCTGCTTCAGGAAACATCCAATCTATCTGATTCTTTTTTTTTAATTAATTTTATAATTATAACATTTTTGACAGTACATATGCATAGGTAATTTTTTACAACATTATCCCTTGTACTACCTTCTGTTCTGAATTTTTCCCCTCCTTCTCTCCACCCCTTCCCCTAGATGGCAGGCATTCCTATACATATTAAATAAATTATAGTATATCCTAGGTACAATATATATGTGCAGAACCAAATTTTGTTGTTGTTGTTGCAAAGGAAGAATTGGATTCAGAAAGTAAAAATAATCTGGGGAGAAAAACAACAAATGCTAACAGTTTACACTCATTTCCCAGTGTTCCTTTTCTGGGTAGAGCCGATTCTGTCCATCATTGATCAATTGGAATTGGATTAGCTCTTCTCTATGTTGAAGATATCTACTTCCATCAGAATACATCCAGTATCATTGTTGAAGTGTATAATGATCTCCTAGGTCTGCTCCTTTCATTCAGCATCAGTTAATGTAAGTCTCTCCACGCCTCTAAGTATTCATGCTGTTGGTCATTTCTTACAGAACAATAATATTCCATAACATTCATATACCATAATATATCCAACCATTCTCCAATTGATGGACATCCATTCATCTTCCAGTTTCTAGCCACTACGAAAAGAGCTGCCACAAACATTTTGGCATATACAGGTCCCTTTCCCTTCTTTAGTATTTCCTTGGGATATAAGCCCAGGAGTAGCACTGCTGGGTCAAAGGGTATGCACATTTTGATAACTTTTTGGGCATAATTCCAGATTGCTCTCCAGAATGGTTGGATTCTTTCACACCTCCACCAACAATGCATCAGTGTTCCAGTTTTTCCACATCACCTCCAACATTCATGTAGTGGTATCTAAGAGTTGTCTTAACTTGCATTTCTCTGATCAATAGTGATTTTGAATACTCTTTCATATGAGTGGAAATAGTTTCAATTTCATCATCTGAAAACTGTCTGTTCATATCCTTTGACCATTTATCAATTGGAGAATGGCTTGATTTCTTATAAATTAGAGTCAATTTTCTGTATATTTTGGAGATGAGGCCTTTATCAGGATCTTTAACTAAAAATGTTTTCCCAATTTGTTACTTCCCTTTTAATCTTGTTTGCATTAATTTTGTTTGTACAAAAGCTTTTTAATTTGATGTAATCAAAATTTTCTATTTTGTGATCAATAATGGTCTCTAGTTCTCCTTTGGTCAAAAATTCCTTCCTCTTCCACATGTCTGAGAGGTAAACTATATTATGTTCCTCTAATTTATTTATGATCTCGTTTTTTATGCCTAAATCATGGACCCATTTTAATCTTATCTTAGTATGTGGTGTTAAATGTGGGTTCATGTCTAGTTTCTGCCGTACTAATTTCCAATTTTCCCAGCAGTTTTTGTCAAATAATGAATTCTTATCCCAGAAGTTGGGATCTTTGGGTTTGTCAAATACTAGATTGCTATTTTTATTCACTATCTTGCCCTGTGAACTTAGCCTATTCCACTGATCAACTAGTCTGTTTTTTAGCCAATACCAAATGGTTTTGGTGACTGCTGCTTTATACTATAGTTCTAGATCAGGTACAGCTAGACCACCTTCATTTGATTTTTTTTTCATTGCTTCCCTTGAAATTCTCTACCTTTTGTTCTTCCATATGAATTTTGTTGTTGTTTTTTCTAGGTCATTAAAATAGTTTCTTTGGAGTCTGATTGGTATAGCACTAAATAAAGAGATTAGTTAAGGGAGTATTGTCATCTTGATTATATTTGTTCTGCCTATCCAAAAGCACTTAATGTCTTTCCAATTATTTAAATCTGACTTTATTTTTGTGGCAAGTGTTTTGTAGTTTTGCTCATATAATTCCTGAATTTCCTTTGATAGATACATTCCCAAATATTTTATACTATGGACCGTTATTTTGAATGGAATTTCTCTTTGTATCTCTTGCTGTTGGATTATGTTGGTAATGTATAAAAATGCAGAGGATTTATGTGGATTTATTTTGTATCCTGCAACTTTGATAAAGTTCTGAATTGTTCCTAATAGCTTTTTAGCAGAGTCTTTGGGGTTCTCTAAGTATGCCATCATGTCATCTGCAAAGAGTGATAGTTTGATTTCCTCATTACCTACTCTAACTCCTTGAATCTCTTTCTCAGCTCTTATTGCTGAGGCTAGTGTTTCTAGTACAATATTGAATAGTAATGGTGATAGTGGGCAACCTTGTTTCACTCCTGATCTTACTGGGAAAGGTTCCAGTTTGTCGCTATTACATATGATGTTTACTGACGGTTTTAAATATATGTTCCTTATTATTTTGAGGAATAGTCCATTTATTCCTATACTCTCAAGTGTTTTTAGTAGGAATGGATGTTGGATTTTATCAAATGCATTTTCTGCATCTATTGAGATGATCATATGTTTTTTGTTAATTTGGTTATTGATATAGTTCATTATGCTAATAGTTTTTCTAATATTGAACCAGCCCTGCGTTGCTGGTATAAATCCCACTTGGTCATAGTATATTATCCTGGAGATGATTTTCTGTAATCTTTTTGCTAATATTTTATTTAAGGTTTTAGCATCAATATTTATTAGGGAGATTGGTCTATAATTTTCTTTCTCTGTTTTCAGCCTACCTGGTTTAGTTATCAGTACCATGTCTGTGTCATAAAAGGAATTTGGTAGGACTCCTTCAATCCCTATTTTTTCAAATAGTTTATATAACATTGGAGTTAATTGTTCTTTAAATGTTTGGTAGAATTCACATGTAAATCCATCTGGTCCTGGGGATTTTTTTCTTAGGGAGCTGGTTAATAGATTGTTCTATTTTTTTTTTCTAAAATGGAACTATTTAGACTATTTACTTCTTCCTCTGTTAATCTCAGCAAGCTATATTTTCATTTAAGTTATCAAATTTATTGGCATAAAGTTGAGCAAAGTACCCCCTTACTATTGTTCTAATTTCCTCTTTATTAGTGGTGAGTTCTCCCTTTTCATTTTTAAGACTAATAATTTGCTTTTCTCTCCTTTTTTTAATCAGATTTACTAAGGGTTTGTCTATTTTATTGTTTTTTTTTTCATAGAACCAACTCTTAGTTTTATTAATTAATTCAATAGTTTTTTTACTTTCAATTTTATTAATCTCACCTTTTATTTTTAGAATTTCAAGTTTCGTGTTTGTCTGGGGGTTTTCAATTTGTTCCTTTTCTAGCATTTTTAGTTGTAAGCCCAATTCGTTGACCTTCTCTTTCTCTATTTTATGCAAGTAGGCCTCTAGAGATATAAAACTTCCCCTTATTACTGCTTTGCTGTATCCCACACATTTTGGCATGATGTCTCATTATTGTAATTTCCTTGGGTGAAGTTATTAATTATTTCTATGATTTGCTGTTTTACCCAATCATTCTTTAGTATAAGATTATCTAGTTTCCAATTATTTTTTGGTCTATTTTCCCCTGTTTTTTAATTAAATGTAATTTTCATTGCATTGTGGTCTGAAAAGGATGTATTTGCTATTTCTGGCTTACTGCATTTGATTTTGAGGTTTTTATATCCTAGTATATGATCATTTTTTAATATAGGTTCCATGAACTGCTGAGAAGAAAGTACACTCCTTTCTGTCTCCATTTAGGTTTCACCAAAGATCTATCATATCAAACTTTTCTAGTATTCTATTTACCTCTTTGACTTCTTTCTTATTTATTTTGAGGTTTGATTTATCTAATTCTGAGAGTGCAAGGTTGAGATCTCCCACTATTATAGTTTTGCTGTCTATTTCTTTTTGCAGCTCTCTTACTTTCTCTTTTAAGAATTTAGATGCTGCACCACTTGGTGGGTATATGTTTAATATTGATACTGCTTCATTATCTATGCTACCTTTTAGCAGGATATAATGCCCTTCCTTATCTCTTTTAATTAGGTGAATTTTTGTTTTTGCTTGATCTGAGATGAGGATGGCTACCCCTGCTTTTTTGGCTTTACCTGAAGCATAGTAAATTCTGCTCCACCCTTTTACTTTTAGTTTGAATGTATCACCCTGTTTCAGGTGTGTTTCCTATAAACGACATATAGTAGGATTCTGGCTTTTAATCCAGTCTGCTAACTGCTTCCTCTTTATGGAGGAGTTTACCCCATTCACATTTATGGTTAGAATGACTAATTCTTTATTGCCTGCCATCCTGTTAACCCCTGCTTATGCTTTTCTCCTTTCCTTCCCTCTTACCCCCCTACCCAGTATTAAACTTGTGAACACCACTTGCTTTTCACAGCTCTCCCTTTTTAGTATCTCTCCCCTACCTTAAAGTTCCTCTTCCTATTTTACCCCTTTTTCTCACAATTTCTTTATTCCCTTCCCCTTAGCTTACTCCTTCCCTCTCACTTTTCAATGAAGTGGAAGAAGTTTCACCATAAATCGAATATGTCTATATTGATACACACTATGTTCATTCCCCTCCTCTCTTTCTATCAGATATTATAGGTTACCTTTGCCTCTTCATGAGATGTAGTACCACCACTTTACCCTTTTTTTATGGTATAATTTCTTTTCCACCTCTAGTTTCTAGGACAAATTATACATGTATTCTTTACATATCTTTATGGCAGAAATATAGTTCTCAAGATTTCTTTTTACCTTTTTAGAAATCTCTTGAGTTCTGTATTTGAAGATCAAACATATTGTGTAGATCATGTTTTTTCATTAAGAATAGATGGAATTCATTTATTTCATTAAATGTCCATCTTTTTCTGTGGAAAATCATACTCATTTTTGCTGGGTAAGTTATTCTTGGCTGCATACCAAGTTCCTTAGCCTTTCAGAATATCATGTTCCAGTCCCTTCATTCTTTTAATGTGGATGCTGCTAGATCCTGGGTTATTCTTATTGTGGCTACTCCATATCTGAATTGCTTTTTTCTAGCAGCTTCCAATATTTTTTCCTTCTTCTGATGGTTCTTGAACTTGGCCCCTATATTTCTTTGTGTTTTTATTTTAAGGTCCCTTTCAGTAGGTGATTTTTTTCAATGTCTATTTTACCCTCTGTTTCCAAAATGTCTGGGCAGTTCTCTTTGATAATTTCCTGGAAAATAGTGTCCAGGCTCTTTTTTTTCCCTCACATTTTTCAGGGATTCCAATTATTCTCAAATTGTCTCTCCTGGATCTGTTTTCCAGGTCTGTTGTCTTTCCAATAAGGTACTTGACATTCTTTTCAATTGTTTCATTTTTCTAGTTTTGCTTGACTACTTCTTGGTTTCTCCTTGAGTCATTCATTTCTACTTGTTCGAGTCTAATTTTCAATGATGTATTTTCTTCACTCACTTTTTTTATATCTTTTTGTAATTTTCCAATTGAGTTTTTAAATGAGTTTTTTTCTTCTATGGAATTTTTTTCCATTTCATCCATTTTATTTTTTAGAGAGCTGTTTTCTTTTTCCAACTCACTAATTTTATTTTAATTTTTAATTTTAATTTTAATTTTTTAATTTTTATTTTATTTACCTCTCTTTACACCCTCTCTGCTGCTCCTGGCCTGCTGCCAAGACGGACCATCTGCACTGGGGTAAAAGCCTTTTTGCAGAAACGGAAGAGATCACACCCCTCCCCCTCCAATCTGAGCTGTGTGAGTTGCCTGCCTCGCTCCTGCTGCCTGCCCTCAGTCTGTGCCCAGTGTGTTTGTCCCCTCCCCCGAGCAAACACAGACCTTCTCTGGAGAATTTCAAGGATGTCTTCTGTTGGTGATTATTTGTGGGTTTCTTTTCCAGTCAAGCATTAATTCTGAGGCTTGTCATGAAGTAAGTCCTGAGAAAAAACGCAGAGCTCAAGCAGCTGTCTGCCTCCACACTGCCATCTTGGCCAGAAGTCCTTTCCAATCTATCTGATTCTGACCACTCCTTAGACAAATAGTTTCTAATCTCAGAAAACTCCAACAGATCAATATAGACACAGATCTGAAACAATAGTGAATACGATTATTTCTCAGTTCATTGCTGATTGATGATCTGGTCATCAATCAAATTTCAGAGACCACCTTCAATTTATCTGGAGATTACTCCCTAGCCTTACCCTAGGATTACAGAATCAACAGATCTATGATTGAAAGCTGTTAGAAGTATATCTCCTTGCTCTATTTTCTTTACAGAATTTCCTTACATTTCAGTCTGCTTGTAGTGCAGTATGTTAGTTGCAATAAAACTTTGCCCCTTCACTAGGAAAAAAGAAGGAGTTTCTAAACTGGTAGATATGAGTAACACTGTGCCCATACTTTTCCCCCACTAGATTTAAGCCAAGCGTTTTGGTCCCCTCTTGAATTCCAATGAATTGTTAACTAATCTCTTTTTCAGCATTCTTCAAATTCCATTGGTTAATTTCAATTATATCTTGCCCTTTAATAATGGATGGCTCACAAAATTCTGCCCTCTTTTGTCCATTTACATATGCTCTTACTGATCTCATTAGCTCAGAATCATGGAATTTAAGAATTGGTAGAGACTTCAGCAGCTTATTCAGCAACTCATGCCAAAAAACAAACAAACAAACAAAAAACAACTATGCAAAAAAAAAATTTTAAATACCCATTTTTACCTTTACAGACAAGTTACAAGTTGCTACCTAGCCCCTGTTTGGTGATTTCCTTTGAGGAGAAACCCACCACTTCTTAAGAAAGACAGCTATACAGAAAAACAAAACTTAATTAAGAACTTATTATATTCCAAGCACTTTAAATGCTGAGAATATACATGCAAGCAAGAAAGACAGTTCCTGTCCTAAGAAATTTACATTCTCTTGAGGAAATACAAAAAATAAAAGAGAGCTAGAAGTAGAAGAGGCTCAGGTTATTATTTTATTATTCATTCTGGAAGAGGACGATGGTATAAGGGAAGTGTTATCATGACATACAAATGAATTGGATTTAAGTGAGGGAGAATTGTGGTAGGTTATCTATCTCACTTTACCCTCTAGAATTATCTGTGTCCAGTAACCAGATATAGATCAGGACACAGCATTATGGTGGAAAGATAGCCGAGAAATGGTGTGGAGGTGTGATTCTGAACATGATAAGGTAAAAAGTCATTCACCAGAGCTGGAAAAGTCAGGGGTAGAGTCCACAATTGCAGCATGGGAGGTAATAAGGAATGAGAATGGGAGGTAGTAAGGAATGACTGCCAAAGAATAGACAACATGATGAGAAGATGGCCAGAAAGTCACTGCTCATGTGAACATCTCTAAGTGTTACTAAATTTTTCCAGACATTAAGTCTAAGTTAGCATTTTTCTAACTACTACTCCTTGCTCCAGATTCTGCCCTCTGGGTCCAAACAGAACAAGTCTGAACAACATAAACAAGTGAGAATTATGTGGTAAAATCTTCTATTATGCACACATCTACATTAATGCCAAACAACATAATTTTAGTTCATAGCCACAGATTGCATGTCTTATCTTGGCATTAAAAAAAAAAAAAAAAAAAACAGAAAAAAAAAAAAAAACACTCTACCACCAAACCTTGAGATCTTTAAAAAATCTTACATTGTCTTGAAATCACAATTGAACCTTTAGTTTTAAAAACTCAGATTACAAACAAATCATATTAATTGTGCCTTATTGTAAAAATACAAAAATAAGAATAGTTCTTTTCTTGTAGAGCACTGAGAAAGAAAGTGAAGAAAGGATTTTTTTCTTCCCTCTGGTCCTTTGAGAAGCCAGCTTGGTGAAATTCTCTCTCTGGTTCTTTGTAGTTTCTTTCTTATGTTACAAAGTACTTTTACATACTTCTGCATCTAAATGTATTCTATTTTATCTTCATGTCCAGCTGAGAGAAAAGAAGTGCATACTTTAAAATCCTAAAAGAAAGTTATTTTGAATATTGCATTCAAAATTCATAGGATCTTTGTAGGACTGAATTTATAGTGAGGAATTGTCAAATGGAAATGTAAAATAATGATACTACTAATCAAGAAATCGATGAATCAGTGAGTCAGCCATTAATTTAAAATACAGTCATGTGTTTATAAGGAATCCAGATTATTTTGTGAGTTCTGACAATATTTCCCAGAGTCTAATCTGCCACTATATCTCTGAGTCCTTTCAGAGGTGAGGTAAGGAAAGCATTTAAAGTTTTAGTAGATCTATTCTTTAGTACTGTAGATCAAAGTTTCCACTAACTATCTCCTGTCCCCCCGATATTTGGATAATATTCCAATATTAGTGGACTTTTCAAATAATCTGTTTTTAATTTTTAACAACCGGACAGGGTTTGGGTCAGGGAAGCAGGATGTACATACAATTTAAGATTAATTAACATTATTGATATCTTCTCCATCCCTTTCTTAAGACTAGACAAGAAATAAAACAATTAACCAAGTACTGATTTTATGTGTTTACTAATTTCTAAGGTGTAAATGTTCGTACTTAAAGTTAATCAATCTAAAAACAGGTTCAAACTGGTCCCAGCATACCCCTGCATGCAACTAATAACTCCAGTTCCACTTCACCATTTAATATAAATTAGATTTTACAAAAGAATATTTACCTCAAAGACATAGAAAAAAGCATATAAAATTTCCCCCAATATTTCAGAGGTATAAAACTCCACTATAGCAGAGGTGTCAAATTCAACTAAACTGTCCATTAAACCATCGTTAGAGGTACTTGTGGGTCATACTGATTTAATTTTAAAATGTATAATTATCTATGCTTTATTATATTTTATTTCTTTGTTAAACATTTTCCAATTACAGATCTGGTTTGGGGGCACTCTGGAGAATGTTGCTAGTGGGCAGTGTTTGACACGTGTACTCTATATCATTATGGTCTGTGGAGGATGGGGGACACATTAAGTTCATAACAGCTCAGTTCTTGCATGATATTGATCTCATTGAGTTTTTGTCCAAGTTTAGAACTCACTAAGTTTTTCATGACTTCCACAAGTTTTTCCACTGGGTTGAAATCCTGATGTCTCCATCTTCCTCAGAGCAATGATGCTGTCCTGGCTGCAAAAACCATCTTTCTTTCAATTCTCAGATTCCTATAATTTGCTCTCTTGATCTTTGAAACTTTCAGATTTATATTTGGTACTGGCTAACAAATAGATAAGTTGATCCATGGAATATGTTAGGTTCATAGAACAAAATAGTCAATGACTATAACAATCTAGTGTTTGACAAATCCAAATAGATTTTGGGATAAGAATTCACTATTTGACAAAAACTGCTGGGAAAATTGTAAACTAGTGTGGCAGAAAGTAAGTTTAAGACCCACACTCACAATGTATACCAAGATAAGGTCAAAATGGGTTCATGAACTAGACATAAAGAATGGTACTATAAACAAACTAGAAGAAGATAGGATAGTTTACCTCTCAGATTTGTGGAGGAGAAAGGAATTTGTGACTAAAGAAGAACTAGAGATCATTAGTGATCATAAAATAGATAATTTTGATTATATTAAGTTAAAAAGTTTTTATACAGACAAAAATCATGTAGACAAGATTAGAAGGGAAACAATAAACTGGGAAAACATTACATTAAAAAGTTCTGATAAAGAACCCATTTCTAAAATATACAGAGAACGAACTCAACTTTATAAGAATTCAAGCCATTCTCCAATTGATAAATGGTCAAAGGATATGAATAGACAATTTTCGGATGAAGACATTGAAATCATTTCTAGTTATACAAAAGGTGCTCTAAATCATTACTGATCACAGAAATGCAAATTAAGACAACTCTGGGGTACCACTACACATGTCTCAGATTGGTAAGATGACAGGAAAAGATAATGACGAATGTTGGAAAGGATATGGGATAATTGGGACACTGATACATTGTTGGTAGAACTGTGAATGGATCCATCCATTCTGAAGAGCAATCTGGAATGATGCTCAAAAAACTATCAAACTGTGCACACCCTTTGACCCAGCAGTGTTTCTACTGGGCTTATATCCCAAAGAGATCTTAAAGGAGGGAAAGGGACCTACATGTGCAAAAATGTTTGTGGCAGCCCTTTTTGTAGTGGCAAGAAACTGGAAACTGAATGGATGCCCAATAATTGGAGAATGACTGAATAAATTATAGCATATGAATGTTATGGAATATTATTGTTCTGTAAGAAATGACCAACAGGATGGATACAGAGAGGCTTGGAGAGACTTACGTGAACTGATGCTAAGTGAAATTAGCAGAACCAGGAGAACATTATACATTGCAACAACAAGACTATATGATGATCAATTCTGATGGTCATGGCTCTCTTCAACAATGAGATGATTCAAACCAATTCCAATTGTTCAGCAATGAAGTAAGCCATCTACACCCAAGAGAAGACCATAGGATTTGAGTGTGGACCACACCATAGCATTCCCACTCTTTCTGTTGTTGTTGTTTGCTTGCATTTTGTTTTTTTCCCCATTTTTTCCTTATTGATCTTATTTTTCTTGTGCAGCAAGATAACTTTATAAACATGTAAATATATTTTGGATTTAACATATATTTTAACACATTTAACATGTATTGGACTACCTGCCATCTAGGGAAGGGAGTGGGAGGTAGAAGGGGACAATTTGGAACAGAAGGCTTTGCAAGAGTCAGTGTGGAAAAATTACCCATGCATATGTTTTGTAAATAAAAAGCTTTAATAAAAGAAAGAAAGAAAGAAACTTTCAGGTTTAGAAACTCCAGTCATCTAGAATGGAAAATTACAAATAAAAAAGCCAAGAGATGAGCCTATCTCTCAGGACCATATAATCCTCAGAGGAAAAAAGACTCTAAGGCTTTTCCCTTTACTACATAATTTTTCATTGATCTGGAGAAAGGGGAGGGGAAGAAGCCATCAAATGGAACTAAGTGTTGACTAAAGTTGACTCAGATCTTTTTTGATGTACTAATGTTGATGTCAGAAAATCTAAGTTTGAATACTACTTCAGATTCTTATTAGCTTTGTGATCGTGGGCAAGTTTATTATCTGTATAACAGTCTACTGGGTCCACATGAGGAAAACAGAAAAAAAAGATTAAAAATGAATTTGAGTTGTAATATAAGAATAAGTGGATTCATACAAGTTTTGGCTATGTATCAAATTGAAAAAGACTCTTCCTATCACATGATAGTCAGCTGGAACCAGTTATAGAGTGTCTATGTAATCTCTACATTCTTTGCTTTATTATAAGTTATCACAATTTCAACTGGCTAGCATTCTCCATGCAGAAAGGTTGCATCAACTAAGCAACCAAGCAAACTGATGGAATCTTCCCATGCACCAGATCTCTATTATTACCTGTAATCATCTCAGACTGCTGAAAGGGATTTTCAAAGTGGGTTAATAAAATCTCTTAGAAATTTGTGCAAAAAGGTAAAATTACTTTTCAAACAAAGATAGCAAGGGGATTTGAACACCAGTCCCAAACTTTAGTCATTTCATTTGTATCTGATTTTTTGAAGATCCATTTGGGATTTTCTTGGCGAAGACACTAATGTGATTTGTCTTTTCCTTCTCCAGCTCATTTTACAGATGAGGAAACTGAAGCAAATAGGGTTAAATAACTTGCCTACGCTCACACAATTAGTAAGGAGCTGAGGCTAGATTTGAATGTAAAAGATAATTTTTTCTGAATTCAGATATGACACTTTATCTACTATACTAGCTATATGATATCATTAGGGAGAAAGTTCTATGGCAGCTAGACCATGGTTTTTTCCAAGAACACCGCTAAAATAAGAGTCTCAGGAGCCATTCTCCTTAACTTCAGGATAAAACATTTGATCCAGTCCTTAAGAGTGAAGAGACATACATACCATCTATATGATATTTCTGGTTTTGATCTTTTCCTCCATTTGGTTATAAAACATTTTTTCTATCCAAAATATCTTGAACTACCAAGCTAATTCAGAAAAAAGAATAGATTCCCCTTGTGCAATTGTGACAGGTGAAATATTTCCAAGTAAAATTCTAAAACATCTAATTTTTTTATTTGTTAAAGCTCTTTCATTGTGACTTGCAATGGCAAAAATGCAATAGTTTTTCACACATGGGCTAAGAAAATAGGACAGGTGGAAAGGGTTTATGTATTAAGAAGAGAAATTGAACAACTTCCAGGTCTTTTCAAGAAAATGAATACAGTATTCTTATGTCCTGCACACTAACATAAATGATTTAATAGGACACATTTCAACTGGATTGTTTGTGAAGTGGCTGAAATAATGAGATACTCAATTAAAACTTGTTGAATTGATTTGAGTTTACATTTTCTTTGACTATTCTCTACTGCTTTTAACCTGTGGAAGGAATTTGGTCAAGTGACAGTCTGTGTCTGAGACTATTTAGCTGGGATATTGGCACAGGAAAAAGGATTTAAATTGAATTCAAGTTAAGTTGAGGATTACATCCTCATTGTATAGAAAATAGCATTAGATTTGATGCCAAGAAGCTGGCTTCTCTTTTTTATCTTGAAGATATCTCTCCATTTCTGTCTCAGTTTTTCTTCATATATAAAATGGAATCTATAAAGTCTATAAATCTATAAAGTCACTGAACTAGCTTTATCTCTAAAATGTCTACTAGTTCTAACAATCTATGTTTACATTATACCCTGGGGACAAGGAACAACAATCTTTTCTCTCCTGTACCATCAATCGCTTCCAGACATGATGAAAGACAGAAACTGGAATGAAAAAGATTGAGCTCAAACAGATTGTGCCTGTCAAGAGATGAAAAAGTGTAAAGGACTTGTATTGCCAGTTGAAGGGACTGAGTGTTCAATTTGTTTGATAGTAGTGCAATCATTAAATTTTCCTTCTTAGCCTCCCTTGCCCAACACTTGCTGGCATGATCTTTGTGTGTACATGCTACGTGAAAGGATTTTGAATGACATCTATGTTCTGATTGTTTAAAAAAATAGGTATCATGACCTGTAATTTGTTTGATATTTGGGTCAGTGGAAATTATAAAGAAGATGATAGTTTATAGTTTCCTCTCCCATTCCCTCTTCCTCTTTTTCTCTCTCTTTCTTTACCCAACTCTTTCTCTTTCCTCCTTTTTCTAGATCTTAGAAAAGTAAGTTCAAGGTCTGACACACTGCTTGGTGGCATAGATATTCCTCTAATTTCCCACCCAATAGCTATTTGCCTGTCTCTAAGGTACATGTCACTGAAATTACTCAGAGGTAGATTATAAACTTAGCTCCAGGAGAAGACTATAGACTTCAGCAGGCTCCAAAATTGCTCCAATCACTAACAAGCAGAAATAGTGAAGACAAATAGAATAAATGTTGTTGATTGGAATCAAGTTTTGTGGCATTTGTTTGCTTGTTAAAATCAACCTATTTTATAAGTGAACTGTTAAAGCTAAATCATGCCTAAAACTCCCATAGGTTACTTTTGTGTTGATTGTGGCGTTAAATAAATGAAAGTATATTTGGAGTCCACAAAAATATTTGATTTTTGTTAGTATTGTATCTTCCACAAGGGAGCCAGGCTTACTATATATGTTCTTCTGAGCAAACATCTCTAGTGAAAATAGTTTGTGCTGTTTTATGGTTTTTTAAAACAAATCTACCACATTTCCCTCTTTTGACAACAAGCACATGCCTGAGAGACAGCTAACTCAGTTGGAGATGGGCCTGGGGTTGCAATTAGTGGAATTAAGTATGTATCATGTTAGGATTTTGACTATGAGCCTCATTAGAAGCAACCTGACTGAAATCCCTATGAATGAATTGGTCATCAATGACTTATGGGATTCTATGCCCATCTGTGCCCCTTTTCACTGAGTGCATTGCATTATTTTTGACACACACAAAGAGGATTAATGGACCATCCATCAGTGGAATCCATTTAGTTGAAATAATCATTTTCACAGATTCAGACTACTCTACCATTGTGGGCCTTTACACTTTGATCAGACAGGGATCCTTGAGAAAATGCTGAGCTTGATCTGTCTATAAAACATGGCATTTCTTCCTATTTCTGAAATTTTAAAATGAAAAACAAAATACTAAAATATAGTTAGTATACATTTACTATTACTACAAGTTTTGGTTATGGGAAAAAGATGAAGCATCATGTTTCAGGACTCTTTCTAAATGGGACTGCAATAAAACAATAAGGGACGGAAGATGTAATCTTTCAAAGCACTATATATTCAGAACTCCCTCAGAACTACTAGCAAAACCTGCATTGAATTTCTTGGAGGAAATTGACACACTTGAGATGATTACCACATAGGCTGATAATTGGTTCCCACAGCTAGTGCATCCTTAGTAGCCATGGGTGTTGTACAGACTTTCAGAAACAAAAACATTTTCCTTGCTCTCAAAAAGCTCACATTCCAAAGTGAAAAACATTTCATAAATTATGTACACAGAAAACAAACAGAAAAATTTGGAAGACAGGTATTTTGGAGAAAAGGTTTTCCAACTGTTGACTTTGAGATCTATAGTACAATATGATAAGAAGTAGCATGTTAATCATTCTTGTAAAATATTTATAGAAATGTGAATGTAAGCTTATGGGTTAGTTATTGCTTGTTATTATTTGATTTCCAAATTAAACAATAGTTTTACCAATAATTTTCCATTGTTTTAATCTTCACTGCTCTGAAATATTTTGAAAATCATTCTCTGAGTTCCATCCTCAGGGCAAATTTCTTCTGCATGAATTTAACTCAATTTCATGTCTATTTTTTGGCTTTTCATCCAATTTTATCTGGAAAATTTTCAGGATAATATGGGTTAGCTAGCTCTCTTACCTCTCTAAAGGGTTTCTCTTCCATAACTACTTTTCACTCTTTTGTGACAAGATGTTATCATATCATGATGTGCCTCCATAATTTTGTGAAAATGAGCTTGTAGTCTAAATCAGTTTGTCTCTTGGTTCCTATGTCTTACTGCTTGGCAAAAAGATTTTTTTTGCTGGTTAAAGGAGATTCATAACTCTCTTGGCTTTTTCCATTTATTAGAATCCATTACAATTCTCTATAAAATAGTAAGAATTGGAGGAAGAGCAAAGATGGCATAGTATATCAGCAGCTCATTCTTGCACTTTTTCAACAATTACCTACAAACAATTGTAAAATAAAACTTCCAATCAAATTCTAGAGTGGCAGAGCCAACAAAAGTCTAGAGTAAGACATTTTTCCAGTCATACAACTTAGAAGGTTGGCAAGAAAGGAATATCACCCCAACATAATGGTTGGTTCAGGGAACAATACAGATTGGAGCAACAGTTTCCCCACAATACCAGTTGCAGGCTTTGAAGGCAACTGTGACAACTTCCTTAGCTCTCAACCCACAGGCACTAAGGGGGTTGGGCAACTTGTGAGAAAGCAATTAGAGGGAACCTTTTATTGGTACAGAGTCCAGCATCTTATTATATTTCCCATACACAATTCTGGGTGCTAGTTCCAGGGCAAAGAAGAGTACTTGTGGTTGTTTACAAGGAAGCAGGGTCTCTGGTCTCAGTTCCAAAGCAGAAAGTAGTGCTAGGGTCAGACCCAGGATTATAATGAAGAATAAGCTACTAAGAAAACTATTTTATCATCATTAGAGATGGTTCAAGAAGGGAATATCATATGGTTAAGCATAGAAATCTATGTTACCCAACAAGTAAGTAGGAGGGGAAGTGGATAAGAAAAGAGTGGGGGGGGGGCAGAGCCAGGATGGCGGAGAAGCCACAAGGGACTTTTTAAGCTCTCTCATTCCTTCACTACCAACTATTTAATTCAGCCTCAAAAAAAGCACTTGACTGGTAAAATCCACGAAGATTGGAAGTACAACAACTTACCAGCAGAAGAGAATTTGAAATATCACCAGAAAAGGTATGACCCGAGGTGGTGGGAGTAGACCAGGGCAGAACAGGGATAGAAACAGGAGCCAGGCAGCCTCTGTGGTTGGAATATTTACATACAGCTTTCTGCCATAGCTTTACTGCTTTACTTTGGTCAGAGTAGTGGACCAGCAGAGAAGTTGGAGCCTACGGTAGTGGGTACACTGAGGGACACGAGAGCCTGAGAGAATCTGGCTGCAGCCCACCCAGGATGAGAAATGACTCAGTGCAGACCATAATACAGCTCTTTGTGGCATTCTGCAACAAGGGGCTCTTGTTGGGGGGCAGTCACAAACCTGCATGGCAGGAGCACAGCCTGGGGCAGCCTCTCATCTGCACAGAGAGGGGCTTGGCCTGGGGTAGTGGAATTTCCCCAACTTGACTGCAATCCCCAGGCAGAGACAATTCCAGTGTGGTGAGGGATAAGGACTGCTAATACTCAAAGTGGGCATTTGTGGGGGGGCAGTGATACTTTTGCTCCTTAACCTCTACCCCAAGGCAGTCACTAATTCTCACAGCAGAGCTCCTTGCAGGGCACTTACATAGCCCAGCCTGTGATACCCAGACCCATTCACTTCAATGTGGAGCTCTTCCCAGAGCCCTCCCGCAGCTTGGCCACTCCTTGCAGCCCATTGAGAGGACAGTTATTGTTCATATACCCATTCTTGCTCTGCAGAGGAAGCTGGTAACCTCCTTGCCCTGAAGGCAGACCCTAAAGACTTTAAAAAAATGAGTAAAAAAATGAAGAAAACAATTGATAGCTTCTATACAGAAAAAGAGCAGGTTTCCAACCCCAAGAAAACTAACAGCAGAGAACCTCCAGACAATACCCCAAATAAAGCTATCCTAGAAGAAACTATTAAAAATCTCAAAAGAGAGTTAGAAGAAAAATGGGGAAAGGAAAGAGAAGCTATGCAAAAGAATGTGAATTGGAAAAGGTAAAGAATTCACAGGAAATGTAGGGAAAGAGAATTAGGGAATTGGAAAAGGTAAAGAAACCACAGGAAAGTAGGATATATGAATTGAAAAAGATAAAGAATTCCCAAGAAAGTAGGATTTGTGAATTGGAAAAAGAAAATAACTTACTAAAAACAAATTTAGTGAAATGGAAAAAAAATCCATAGAGCAAACAACTCATTTAAAAACTCAATTGGACATATGCAAAAAGAAGTAAAAAAAGCTAATGAAGAAAATAACTCATTAAAAACAGAACTGAATAGAAATGAATGATTCATTGAGACACCAAGAATCAGTCAAGTAAACCCCCCCCCAAAAAAAAAAGAAAATCTGGAGAAAAATGTCAAATATCTACTTGCCAAAACAACAGACCTGGAAAATAGATCTAAGAGAGATAATCTGAAGATTATTGAACTTTCCAAAAATTATGATGAAAAAAAAGAGCCTAGATACTATTTTACAGGAAATCATCAAAGAGAACTGCCCAGAGGTAATAGAACCAGAAGGTAAAATAGGCATTGAAAGAATTTATTGAACACCTTCTGATAAAGACCCTAAAAAAAAACAAACAAACAAACTCCACAGAACATTGTGGCCAAATTTCAGAACTATCAGACTAATGAAAAAAATATTACAAGCAGCCAGGAAAAAAGAATTGAAATACCAAGGTGCCAAAATAAGGGTCACTCAAGACCTGACTACCTCTACATTAAAAGATTGAAGGGTCTGGAATCTGATATTCCAAAAGGCAAAAGAACTTGGAATACAGCTAAGAATAAACTATCCAGCTAAGTTTAGCATTTTCTTCCATGGAAGAAGATAGACATTTAATGAAACAGATGAATTCCATATGTTTCTAAGAAAAAAAAAAAGATCTAAACAAAAAATTTGATCTCCAGTCATAGAACCCAAGAGAAGCAGAAAAAGGTAAAAGGAACTCTTGAGAACTGTATTTCTGTTGTGGATATACATTAAGACTACATGTATAATTTGATTTTAATTATATAACAAAAAAGGGAAGTAGAAATGGAAAGGGGATAGTATCAGAAAAAGGGGAAAGGGAAGATAAAAAGAGGGAAACTACATCCCACAAAGAGGCAAAGAAAACCTATCATATCTGAGGGAAGTTAGAGAGGGGGAGGAACATTGTGTCAACCTTACTCTCATCAGAATTGGCTCAAAGAGAAAATAATTGATATATTGATTTTACAGAAAATTCTCTCTCACCTCATTTAAAAGGGGGAGAGGAAAAGGGAAAAGGAAAAGAGTAATAAAGAAAGGGAACAAGAAAGGGAAAAGGATTTAAAGGGAGGAGGGAGGAATATTGAAGAAGGAGGGCTGCATGATGCAAGTGGGGCTCATAAGTTTAATACTGGGGAAGGGGTTCAGGGGGGCAAGGGAAAAACCATAATTTGGGGATAATATGATGGCAGGAAATACAGAATTAGTCATTTTAACTGTAAATGTGAATGGAATGAACTTTCCTATTAAATGGAGGTGGATAGCAGACTGGATCAAAAGTCAGAACCCAACAATATGTTGTTTACAGGAAACACATTTCAAGCAGGGAGATACATACAGAGTGAAGATAAAAGACTGGAGCAGAATCTGTTATGGTTCAAGTGAAGTCAAAAAAGCAGGGATAGCCATCCTTATCTCACATCAAGCAAAAACAAAAACTGATCTAATTAAAAGAGATAAGGAAGGAAACTATATCTTTCTAAAGGGTAGCATAGTCAATGAAGCAATTTCAATACTAAATATATATGCACCAAGTGGCATAGCATCTAACTTTCTAAAGGAAAAGTTGAGAGAGTTGCAAGAATAAATAGACAATAAAACTATAATAGTGGGAGATCTCAACCTTACACACTCAGAATTAGATAAATCAAACCACAAAACAAATAAAAAAATTAAAGAGGTAAATAGAATATTAGGACAATTAGGTATAATAGATCTTTGGAGAAAACTGAATGGTGACAGAAAGGAGTATATTTTCTTCTCAGCAGTTCATGGAACCTATACAAAAATTGGCCATATATTAGGACATAAAGATCTCAAAATTAAATGCAGGAAGGCAGAAATAGTAAAGGCTTTCTTTTCAGATCATGATGCAATAAAAACTACATTCAACAAAAAGTTAGGGGGGATATAGATCAAAAAGTAATTGGAAACTAAATGATTTCATCTTAAAGAATGATTAGGTGAAACAGCAAATTATAGACACAATTAATAATTTTACTCAAGATAATGACGACGTAAGTCATCATACCAAAATTTGTGGGATGCAGCTAAAGTGGTAATAAGGGGAAATGTTATATCTTTAGAGGCTTACTTGAAGAAAATAGAGAAAGAGAAGATCAAAGAATTGGGTTCACAACTTAAAAAGCTAGAAAAAGACCAAGTTAACCCCCCCAATCAAATACTAAACTTGAAATTCTAAAATTAAAAGGAGAAATCAATAATATTGAAAGTAAAAAAAAACTATTGAACTAATAAATAAGTCTAAGAGTTGGTTTTATGAAAAAAAAAACAATAAAATAGATAAACATTTGGTAAATTTGATTAGAAAAAGGAGAGAGGAAAATCAGATTGTTAGTCTTAAAAATGAAAAGTGGGAACTTTTCACCAATGAGGAGTAAATTAGAGAAATAATACGGAATTACTTTGCCCAACTTTATGCCAATAAATTTGATAACCTAAGTGAAATAGATGACTACCTCCAGAAATATAGGCTTTCCAGATTAACAGAGGAGGAAGTAAATTGCTTAAATAGTTCCATTTCAGAAAAAGAAATCAAACAAACTATTAATCAACTCCCTAAGAAAAAAATCTCCAGGACCAGATGGATTTACAGGTGAATTCTACCAAACATTCAAAGAAAAATTAGCTCCAATGTCATATAAAGTATTTGAAAAAATAGGGAATGAAGGAGTCCTACCAAATTCCTTTTACGACACAGACATGGTACTGATACCCAAATCAGGTAGGTTGAAAACTGAGAAAGAAAACTATAGACCAACCTCCCTAATGAATATTGATGCTAAAATCTTAAATAAGATATTAGCAAAAAGACTACAGAAAATCATCCCCAGGATAATACATCATGATCAAGTAGGATTTGTACCAGGAATGCAGGGCTCGTTTAATATTAGGAAAACTATCAGTATAATTGGCCACATTTATAACCAAATTAACAAAAATCATATGATCATCTCAATAGATGCAGAAAAAGCATTTGATAAAATCCAACATCCATTTATATTAAAAACACTTGAGAGTGTAGGAATAAATGGACTTTTCCTTAAAATAATCAGTAGCATCTATTTAAAACCATCAGTAAGCATCATGTATAGTGGGGAAAGACAGCAACTATTCCCATTAAGATCAGGGATAAAACAAAGTTGTCCACTATCACCATTACTATTCAATATTGTATTAGAAATGCTAGCTTTGTCAATGAGAGTGGAGAAAGAGATTAAAAGAATTACAGTAGGTAATGAGGAAACCAAATTATCACTCTTTGCTGATGATATGCTGGTATATTTAGAGAACCCCAAAGATTCAACTAAAAAACTATTAGAAATAATCCACACCTTTAGCAAAGTTGCAGGATAAAAAAAATGATACATAAATCTTTAGCATTCTCATGTCACTAACAGAATCCAACAGTTAAAGTAACAAAGAGAAATTACATTTAAAGTAACTACCGATATTATAACATATTTAGGAATCTATCTGCCAAGGGAAAATGAGAAACTATATGAGCAAAACAACAAAACACTTTCCACACAAATTAAGTTTGATCTAACCAATTGGAAAAATATTAAATGCTCTTGGTTTGGGCGAGCAAATATAATAAAGATGACAATACTACCTAAACTAACCTATTCATTTATCGCTATACCAATCAGACTCCCAAAAAACTGTTTTAATGACTAGAAAAAATAACAACAAAGTTCATATGGAAAAACTAAAGGTCAAGAATTTCAAGGGAATTAATGAAAAAAAATCAAATGAAGGTGGCCTAGCTGTACCAAATCTAAAATTATATTATAAAGCAGCGGTTACCAAAACCATTTGGTATTGGCTAAGAAATAGACTAGTTGATCAGTGGAACAGGTTAGGTCCAAAGGACAAAATAATCAAATAACTTTAATAATCTTGTGTTTGACAAACCCAAGGACCCCAGCCTTTGGGATAAGAACTCAATGTTTGACAAAAATTGCTGGGAAAATTGGAAATTAATATGGCAAAAACTAGGCATTGACCCACACTTAACATTGTACACCAAGGTCAGGTCAAAATGGATTCATGACCTGGGAGTAAAGAATGAGATTATAAATAAATTAGAGGAACATAGGATAGTTTACCTCTCAAACTTATGGAAGAGGAATGAATTTATGTCCAAAGAAGAACTAGAGATCATTATTAACCACAAAGTAGTAAACTTGAAAAGTTTTTGTACAAACAAAACTAATGCAGATAAGATCAGAAGGGAAACAATAAACTGGGAAAACATTTTTACAGTCAGAGGTTCCGATAAAGGCCTCGTTTCCAATATATATAGAGAATTGACTCTAATTTCAGCCACTCTCCAATTGATAAATGGTCAAAGGATATGAACAGACAATTCTCAGATGAAGAAATTGAAACTATTTCTACTCATATGAAAAGATGCTCTAAACCATTATTAATCAAAGAAATGCAAATTAAGACAACTCTAAGATACCAGTACACACCTGTCAGATTGGTTAAGATGACAGGAACAAATAATGATGAATGTTGGAGGGGATGTAGGACAACTGGGACACTGATACATTGTTGGTGGAGTTGTGAAAGAATCCAACCATTCTGGAGAGCAATCTGAAATTATGCCCAAAAAGTTATCAAACTGTGCATATCCTTCGATCCAGCAGTGCTACTACTGGGCTTATATCCCAAGGAAATACTAAAGAAGAGAAAGGGACCTGTATGTGCCAAAATGTTTGTGGCAGTCCTTTTTGTAGTGGCTATAAACTGGAAAATGAATGGATGCCCATCAATTGGAGAATGGTTAGGTAAATTATGGTATATGAATGTTATGGAATATTATTGTTCTGTAAGAAATGATGAGCAGGGTGAATACAGAGAGGCTTGGAGAAACTTACATCAACTGATGCTGAGTGAAATGAGTAGAACCAGGAGATCATTATACACTTCAACAACAATACTATATGAGGATGTATTCTGATGGAAGTGGATATCTTCAACATAGAGAAGAGCTAATCCAATTCCAATTGATCAACAATGGACAGAATCAGCTACACCCAGAGAAGGAAATGAGTGTTAACTGTTAGCATTTTTTGTTTTTCTCCCCAGGTTATTTTTACCTTCTAAATCCAATTCTTCCTTTGCAACAACAACAACAAAATTCAGTTCTGCACATATATATTGTACCTAGGATATACTATAACATATTTAATATGTATGGGATTGCCTGCCATCTAGGGGAGGGGGGTGGAGGGAAAATTCAGAACAGAAGGGAGTACAAGGTATAATGTTGTAAAAAAATTACCTATGCATATGTACTGTCAAAAATGTTATAATTATAAAATTAATAAAAAAAAACTGTGCATACCCTTTGACCCAGCAGTGTTACTACTTTGCTTATATCCCAAAGAGATCTTCAAGAAAGGAAAGGGACCTGTATTGTAAGAATGTTTGTGGCAGCCCTCTTTGTGGTGGCCAGAAACTGGAAACTACGTGGATGCCCATCAATTGGAGACTGGCTGAATAAATTGTGGTACATGAATATTATGAAATATTATTGTTCTGTAAGAAATGACCAACAGGACAATTTCAGAAAGTCCTGGAGAAACTTACATGAACTGATGCTGAGTGAAATGAGCAGTACCAGGAGATCGTTGTATACTTCAACAATAATATTATATGATGATCAATTCTGATGGATGTGGCCATTTTCAACAATGAGATGAACCAAATCAGTTTCAATAGAGCAGTAATAAACTGAACCAGCTATATCCAGCAAAAGATGGGAGATGACTATGTAAAATTCCCAATCCCTCTAATTTTGTCCACCTGCATTTTGGATTTCCTTCACAGGCTATTTCAAAGTCCGATTATTTTTGTACAGCAAAACAACTGTTTGGACATGTATACATATATTGTATTTAATTTATACTCTAACATATTTAACATGTATTGGTCGACCTGCCATCTGGGGGTAGGGGAAGAAGGAGGGAAAAATTGGAACAAAGGGTTTGGCAATTGTCTATGTTGTAAAATTACCCATGTATATATCTGGTAAATAAAAACTATTAAAAAATAAAAATTTTAAAAAATTTTAAAAAAGAAAAGAGTGGTGGCAAGGATTCGGATAAGGAAAAGAATGAGTTAAAGTAGGTGAAGGTCAGAAACAAAATATATTTTGAGTAGGGAGGAAAGGAGAGAGAGAGATAGAGAGAGAGAGAAGGGGGAGGGAGGATGGAGAGTTTGTTAAGTAGGAAAATAGTCTAGAAGGAATACACAGTAATTATAACTGTGAAAATAAATGTCTTGAACACCCCATATAATGAAAATGTATAGAAGAATGGATTAGAAACCAGAATCCACCAATATGTTCTTTATAAGTAACACAGAATGACATACATAGAATAAAAATAAAGATTTAAGTGTAGAATTATCATGCTTCAGAAAAGGTTAAAAAATAGGGTAAGCAATCATGATCTCAGACAAAGCAAAAGCAAAAAGGGATCTGAATTAAAGAAGAAAGGAAATCATATTTTGCTTGAGTATCATAGACCCAAGCTTTTTTAACTATGATTTGTGACCTTCCATGGAGTTTCATAACTGAATATAGGGTTGTGAAATTATGACTTATCAGTAAAAGTTTGATTTATATGCCTATATAACTGGGGTTGCATAAATTTTGGGCGGGCAAAAAGGAATTTCAAATAGAAAAAGTTTAAGAAGCAATAGACAATGAAGCACTATGAATACTAAATGTTAAGGGACAGGTCAATTCTCTGAGATCCTCCACAGCTGTGAAACATAGCATCTTAAGGAGTTGCAGAGCAGCCTTTGCTGACACAGGTGTTGTGGACTGGGAATGAGATAAATTGGAGGCAGAGGAAAGAGGAGAGAGGTCAGACAACACAATGGCCTCTCAGTCAGAGAGGTCAGAGAATAGCAACTGCCTCTCAGTCTCCTTGTATCATCCTCTCACATGAGAATATCCATTCTGCAGGTCTAGGTTGGATCTTCAGCAGCTACTTTAGGTGGCTCCCGCATTACAACAACTAAACACTTATGTATCACATGACATAGAATTGAAATTTGTAAAGGAGAAGTGAAATGAATTGTAGGAAGAAAGAGATAGTAAAACTATAGTACTGGGGGATTTCAATTTTCTGAGGGAAATGAGCAGGACCAGGAGATCATTGTATACTTCAACAACAATACTATATGATGATCAATTCTGATGGATGTGGCCATTTTCAACAATGAGATGAACCAAATCAGTTCCAACAGAGCAATAATGAATTGAACCAGCTATACCCAGCAAAAGAACTCTGGGAGATGACTATGAACCATTACATAGAATTTCCAATCCCTCTAATTTTGTTTGCCTGCATTTTGGATTTCCTTAATGGGTTAAATGTACACTATTTCAAAGTCTGATTCTTTTTGTACAGCAAAACAACTGTTTGGTCATGTATACATATATTGTATTTAATTTATACTCTAACATATTTAACATGTATTGGTCGACCTGCCATCTGGGGGGTGAGGGAAGAAGGAGGGAAAAATCAGAACAAAGGGTTTGGCAATTGTCAATGTTGAAAAATTACCCATCCATATATCTGATAAATAAAAACTATTAAAAAAAAGAATACAAACCCTTCTGTAATTGATAGTCAAAAGGTATATGAACAGGCTGTTTTCAGCAAAGTAAGTATAGCTTTCTTTAGTCATATAAAATGCTCTAAATAACTATTCATTAGAGAAATATAAATGAAAGTACTATCTCACACCTGTCAGATTGGCTAATATGACAGAAAAAGAAAATGACGAGTGTTGGAAGTGATGTGGAAAAATTGGGACCCTGATGTGCTGTTAGCAGATTTGTGAACTGATTCAATCATTCCAGGAAGTGATTTGGAAGTATTTTCAAAGGATTATAAAATTTTGCATACTATTTGATTTTTTTTGCAAAAATATGCACAACTACTCTTTTTTTAGTCCAATCCATTTTATTTTTATTTTATTCAAAAAATAACAATAGCTGTTTATTTTTCCAAATACATATAAAGATAATTTTTCCCCTCTATGATTGAAAAACCTTGTGTTCTACATTTTTCTTCCTTTCTCCCCACTCTCTCCTCGACAGCAAGTAATCCAATATAAATTATAGATGTGCAATTCTTCTAAACATATTTCCTCACATATCATTCGGTATACCATTTGAGCTGACAATAATACTACTAGGCTAAAGAACAAGGAAAAAATAACCCATATATACAAAATTACTTAAAGTCACTCTTTTTGTGGTGGCAAAGAATTGGATGCTGAGGGGATGCCCATCAACTGGGGAATGTGTGAACATATGGTTATGATGAAATACTATTGTGTTATAAGAAATAATGAGCAGGATAGTTTAAAAAAAATTTGGGAACCGTACACTAACTGATGCAAAGTGAACAGAATCAGGAGAACATTGTACTTAGTAACAGCAATAATTTATAAAGATCAACTGTGAACGACAGTTATTCTGAGAAATATAATGATCTAACACAATTTTGAAGGACTTAAGTTGAAAAATATTATCTACTTCCAGATAAATAACTTATAGAATATGAATGCTTATTGAAGCATAAGATTTTTTCACTTTGTTTCTCTTTGTCTCCGTCTGTCTGTATCTCCTCTCCCTCCCTCCTTTCTTCTTCTCCTCCTCCTCCTTATACTACTTCTCTTCCTTCTCCTCTCTATCCTTCTCTCTCCCAATTTCCCTCTTTCTCTCTCATTCTCATATCATAACTAACATGAAAATATATTTTGCATGATTTCACATATATAATTAACAGTTTATTTCTTATCTTCACAATGGGTGGGAATGAGGAAGAGAATCTAAAAATCAATTTTTAAATGAATGTTAAAAATAATGATTTTTTTTTTAATAAAGAAAACATGGATATCAAAAAAATGAAAGAAAATGCTGACAACCAAAGTTGGCAATAATTAGAATCATGCTGGACTTGGACTCAGTAAATTTTCTCTGATTCCTTGTAGCTGTCAGAGTGGTCAAATTATTTAAATTAAATTAATTTCTTTATTTGTACAATGAAAATGATAATTTCCACTATAAAGGATTATTGTTAGGCAAAGTGCCTTTTGTAAACCTTAAAATATAATATACATGTTGGTTATTATTTTATGTTTTTATTACAACCACTTTTGTTGAATTTTCATTGTTTCTAATATCTTGTGAAATCAATTAGGTTGAAACTTCAGCAAATGAATGTGCTATCTTTTCTTATCCTTGGCTCTAAAATTATGTTGATCTGGATATGACTACATGAAATGATTGATTCTAAAATATAAGCTATATTATAACCCAAATAAACAGTTTGTCAAAATATTATCAGGTATGCTATTTACTGTTTTGCTCATCTTGCTCCTTCAATCTTTCCTCCTGAAGACTGTTTTCATAGTGCAGTCTATGGATACTTCTGAATTATCTGCAAGCCTTTGTTCTTAATTTCTTTACCATGAACAACAGTTTCCCATCCTCCTCCTCTGAGTTACCTTTCCCAATGAAGTCACAGAAGATTCAGGTACATGTTCAATCACACAATGAAGAAACACTTATTGAATAAGCACCTATGACATGCCAGCCACTGGGAAATATGCCATTTTTCACTTGGCATATAAATTGTCTTAAGCTCCTTGGAGAATATCTCAGCTTCTTAATTCTTTGCAATTGATGGCATATAAGCTATAATTATCTTCATAATAATCTACTTATGCTTCTTGTACAAGATAAGATGATAATGATCATTTCTATAGGGTTTTAAAAATTGGTTAAAGCACTTTACATGTAGTAGCTTATTTGACTTTCAACTTTATTTGACAACAGCCCTGTAAAGCAGGTGAGATTATTCTCAATTTACATATGAGGAAACTGAAGCAAACAGAGTAAAATGACTAGGAATACAAAACTAGTAGGTACCACTTAAACTTTCCTGGGTCCTAATCCAGGGCTTTATTCATTATAACATATAATGCCCTATGAAATGAAATTTCTTGTTGCCTTTGGGTACTAGGTGAAATCAATTATTTTTATTCTTCTCTTTCAGCATGTGGCATTCTTTTATTTAGCTACAAGTTCTTTATGTTTTTCTGGTTTCCTATATTGTGAAAATGTATAGCATATTGATTGTGAGAAAAAGATCACACACTTGAAGTATAAACAGTTTAACTGGGGTTTTAGACCTTCTGAAAAGTGATTTTTTCAAATAAATCACTCCCTGCTTTCTTGTTACCACAGAAGCAAAAGCATCATTGTGCTCCATTTTTTTTGTTTCATAGTTTTTATTGTGGCTTATAAATCACCCCCCAGTATCCAACTTTCTGAAGATGAGAATCTATATGCAAAAGTAGGCTGGTATTCAGTCTGCAGGTAATTTGTGACTGGCACCATATTTAAAGTTTTTTCTAAGTTGGATGAACTTCAAAATTTGTGTTCTTTTAGTAATAGTCCTTGAGAAAACAGTTATAAGATGACAAAATAGGTTAGAAGTTATGTAGAGATTTAAAGCACACAATATTACTTTAAAATAACAGAATTAATCAATTGATAATTTTTTCTTCAAAATGTATTTAACTCTGCTCCTGAAATTCTAAATAAGTGACAAAGAGAAGGATGGTACTATTTTTAAAATTTTGAAGATTTGGGTCCAACAGAAAAAAAATCACACAAATGATATGTTTCTGCCAATTATTTCATTGTTAATCTTTTCTGGTTTGACCTCAGGTTTTGAAACTTCCCTTTCTTCTGTAATCTTTGTAGCTAGCAGTTCAATCAGATTATCATTCAACAATTCTCCATAAGATTCACTGAATTCCTCCACATCATTGTCATCAACTTCTAGGTTTAACTCTTAAGTTATTTTTATAGTTTTACTATTCATTTGGAACTTTTCATCTTCTTCAAATACATGAAGATAAGAAATGTACTGTGGACACACTTTCCCTCCCCAGATGTTCTTCATACATATTTCTATTACATCTTCTCATGCCTTAGCTGTGTTCCATTGTTCCAATCTTCCAGTGTTACTTCAGAAATTTCTCAATGTCAAGTCCTTATTTGTATCCAAAATTGCAAGTGCATGGGCAAATGTAGTGGATCAAAAAATTAATCTCCATAATCACTCCCTGATTCCCAGGTTCTAATAATTATTAGTGTTAGGGTGAAGGTAGAACACTTTTACATTTTCATTAAAATCATCTGGATGGAAAGAGTGACCTAGGACGTTATCCAAGATAAGTAGAATATTGAAAGTAATGTTTTTATTACAAAACTTCTCAACATGAAGCAGAACAAAAACCATTATTCAAAGATGATGAGTTATCCATGTCCTGTGGTTAGGGGAAATAATGCATAGATAGTATTGTCTTGGGAAGCTAGGTAATACACTGCCTAGAGTGTCAAGCTGGGAGTCAGTAAAATTCTGGCCTCAGATGTTTCCTATATGTGTGACCCTGGGCAAGTCACTTAACCCTATTTGCATCAGTTTCCTCATCTATAAAATGTAATGGAGAAAGAAATGGCAAACCAGTCCAGTATCTTGGCTAAAAAAAACCCCAAATGGGGTCCTGAAGATTTGAACACAATTCAACGACAGGGGATATTATATTGCTGATTCTTTTCAATATTGAAGGATTATCTGAGTGGTATACAGGAACAGGTTTTTAACTTGCGACTAATAGTTGAATTCCCTCCAAACAAAAGATTACCTTTATTTTTCAAATCTTTATTCCAAGGCATATTTTTTTCCTTCACTGAGATGTAAGTTTCAGATGGCATTCTATGATAAAACAGTCCAATTTTGTCTACATTAAAGATTTGTTCCAGCAAGTAGAACCTTCATTTACTTTTTTTTTTCAGGGACTCTGGGAACTTCTTTGCGGCTTCAGTATCTATACAAATAGCTTTCCCTAACCTTTGTGTATTATGACATCTTGAATGATTTTTAAACCATTCAATCCAACCACTGCTTGGTATAAATAATTATACTCCTTCATGGTATTTTATCTTTAAATATTCAAAGATTCAAACACTGGTTTGAATTCTCATCGAGTTTAAATGAATATTTCTAAGTCAGGTCTTCTATCCACATAGATAATATTTTTCTATCTTTAGCACGTTATCTTTGTTTTGACAGATAATTGAACTTCATACAAACACTAATTTTTTTTGTATACTACTTTTTCTGGGCATTGTCCTTTACTATAATGTTTACAGTCAAGTACATTCATGTGGTATTGAGGAAAATTTTTCTCATTCTTATCCTAATTGTTTTCATTTTCACTCCAAGTCTAGTCTCTTATGCTTATGAAATAGCTCACTTTTCCCATTAGAAATATGTTTGCCACCACCCATGGTGAAAATATAAGGATTACTCTTGAATACAGGGAGAGGACTCACTGTCTATAGACATATGGGAACTAACTTAGAAATTCTTTTCAGCTTCCCACCACTATTACACTGCCAGCTTTGTATAAAATCTTATTGTACACTGCCTGCTTGAAATTTTTGTAAATTTTTTTGGAATGCAGATTTTTTTCAGAATTCTTAAGTAAAGTTGAATTTACATAATGTAAATTTACATAAAATAAGGACTGTTTGTACTCTGCTGTAATAAATGAGCTTTCCCTTGGGCTCTGCATTCTTTTAGCCATATACCTTCCCTCTTCTCAATGAGTTGGGCTTTCTAAGAAGGCACTGGATAGTGCCTGACATTCTATGTTGAATTTAGAAAGTGTCTAGCCTTTTCCTGAGGTATATTATTAACTAAGAAATAGAGGAGTTGGTGGCAAATAGGACTGCCACTCTTTATATTTTTAATAGTATATGGTAATGATGCCTTAATTAATGAATCTCTTGGAAATTAAGACCCTCTACAATAAGGATAGTTGTATTATATAACTACTTTAATAAAAACAAGTCTTTCATGAATCTTGTCAAACTATCCTGGCCATGGGTCAGATGGCCCAAGGGTTCACAATTGTTTTTCTCATTTTACTATTTTATTGGTACAGCTTGTTTTGATTCTACAGATGATTTCTACCAAACACCCAAACTACTTGCCCTTTCCCCCAAAATGCATAACCTGAGAGCACTTAAGCAACTCATGTAAGTGGAACTGAGACTGATTTTGCTTGTCATTTTCCACTTGTTTTGTCTGCTGATTGTTTATAGAAAGGAAGGCAATGTGCTTTAACTTTAATCTTCTGATAACAACATTGTCCATGATCTTTGACCTGAGTTTTGTTGTCTTCTAGTCAATAGTAAGGGATGAGATGAGTACATATTTGGTAAGCACTTATTGTGTGCCAAATTATGCTAATTATTTTTCAAATGTTATCTTTGATCTTTCCAACAACTCTATGAAATATGTTCTGTTATTATGACCCCCCTTTTTAGTTGAGGATATTAAGAATGGAGGTTAAGCAACTTACCTAAAGTCATGCAAATGGAGTCTGAGATCAAATTTAAACTCAGGGCTTCCTACATCTAAATCTGTGCCACCTAGCTGCCTGGTACACAGTTTGCTGCCGTATTTTGTTTGCTTAAAGAAATGTTATCAAACTTCTCAGGTAGCTAAAATGTAATTTTAAGAAATAGAATTCAATTCCTTCCCCACTACCCAAACTCACCATCCTCTTGAATTCCAGAAACCAAATAGCTGTAGAAGAGTCAGATACAAGAAAACAGATTTTGTTTCTCCCAACCCATAGCCATAAAAGTTGTGAATAAAGCTTAGCATCCTTGACAGTCATCAGACCTGGTATCCATAAAGTGCTTTACAATTTTATTGGCATCTGCTTTTCCCCAATTTTTTTCTTCTTCCACAAAAAGGTGCTATTATATATAAACAAAAACTACCACTACAAATATTTTGGTGTATGTGAACATTTTCCTTATAATTTGACTTCTGAGTATATGCTAAAAGATATGATCAATCTAGTAATTCTTCTTAATCAGTTCTAAATTATTTTCCATAATAATAGGATCCACTCATAGTTTTATCAAATAGCGTTTGATTTTTAGAGTTTCTACAGATTATACACAAATAACAGGCCAGCTACATAGATTTCCTTGCCTCATTCCTCTTATCACTTTAGTTGCTTTTCTTCCCCTCAGAGTTGAGGATAGTTGACCATATTAACCTATCAAAACACTCATAGAATTCACTAGATTACCTAATACACTATAACTTTTTTGACTAAGTATTAAAGAAAATCATGGTTCATCTATCAAATTTTTTCTCCCCAATACAAAAGAAATACACATTCTTCATTGTTCCCTTTGCTAATATGGTCTTTGATTTATCTGAAGTCCAATAAAGTCAGCTATTTTCTTCCTTACATTTAACATTGTATTATCCCATTTACTATTTAGTCAGTCTTTCCCAGCAAGATACCTGAAGGAAATTTCATAATCAATATTCATTAATATTAAAGATGTCTTCTCTGTATGTTTTATAAAATTTTATAGTTGACATTCCTTGTTTTATTTTGGTCTTTTCATCTTTCTCCAACATGCTATTAAAAACAGAAGCCAAATATTTCCTAATGCAACTCTGCTAAGTTTTATAAACCTTGGAGAGAGACAATGTAGGGTAGGGCTCCTTTTGACTCTATGAAAATTCCTTTTATTGGATCACCTTCCAAGCCTGAAACTGTTCAGGGCTGGTCTAGACTATTTTGTAAATCCAAGGTTGAGATTGGTAAGAAAATGACTAGAGTGTGAAGTAAAGTGTTACTGTGGTCCCCAGATATATTAGTCTACAAGAGTAACTCACATTTACAGATGCATTTTTTATGCTAAATATAGAGCTCTATTTACCCACTTCAATTAAACAAACATTTTAAAAAACCTGTTATATTTAAACTTATTCTGGAGAAACAAACATGAAAAACAACCCTGCCTATGCCTTCCAAGAACTTAACAACAGAAGAACTAAGGAAAATACATTAGTAAATATGGGATGAGATAAAATATGTTAAGGGAACAGGAGAGATTCAAAGTTTTGGCACATTAATTCAGATTATTGTAATCTCTGAAATTTATTTCTATAATCCATTGAATTAGTCACACTTTGTTTTCTAAATTTGATTTTCATGTCTTCTATATCTTTAGCCAATTAGTTAATGAAATGTTGAGTGGGACAAGGGCAGAGGCCTAAGAATGCTTATTACAGTTTTCTTCTAGGTTGCAAAAAATTCAGTCAGTCATGAATTCAACAAATATGCTGTCACCTTGCTTATTTTTTCCATTTTCCCCATTTCCCAAAGCAAAAATATCAATATTCCAAACTCCCATATTGATGACTTCTACAACCCTGTCTAAAAGTGAGCAGTATCACTTCCTGGATGATACTCTCCCAAAGGGAATGCAGCCAAAATGCACCTCTGGGTATCTGGTGTCTGACAATTAAAATCAAAGCCACAGAGAAGATTTATGTAACATGGAAAACCTGTACTTCCCAAGACATCATTTTCATTGCCCTTGGATCACAGATCACATGATAGACTATTCCTTTTTTTCTTTTGGCTTTGCAACCTCAGGCTCAGGATTACTTTCTTGTTCAATAATAGACCTTTGCTATTAGATGATTCCCCATTATAAGTCCTGAAAGCAGTCTCAACCATGATGGAATTATTTGCAGGTATAGCTTTGTAACAATCTGTGTAATCAATGTCTCTAAATATTTGCTAAAGGCCTACTATGTACTGGATATTATGTTAATCCCTGGTAGATAAGCATCCCTATCATCAAGGAATTTATATATTCTGTTAAGAGGATCAATACATATTAATAAGTACAAAATATATCCAAAGTGAATATAAAGTAATTTGTGAGTAATGGAATAAGACATTCAAAAGTTGGGATGATGAATAAAAATTTCGTAGAGGAGAAAGAGCTCAGTACTGAGTTCTGAGGAAGACAGAATAAGGAGGGAAAGCATTCTAGGCAGGAGAGATACCTTGTACAAAGATAATAAGATGAGAAATGGAATGTAGTGTGAGAAGAGCAACAAGAAGCTTGGTTTAATTGGATCACAGATTACAAGATCACATGAAGGGGATTATCCATGTCTAATAAGAATTAAATGATAAGCTGAAGGCTGTATATTCCAAATGGCTTTAAATGCCATTAGATTCTGAACATCTTGAAAATGAGGCTTTTTGCTCTTTCTTTGTATGTGCAGGGCTTAATGCAGTGTCTGGAACATAGAAGGAGCTGAATAAATCTTATTGATTTATTGTCTCCAGAAGTATATATATATATATATATATATATATATATATATATATATATATTTGATTATAGATATAAAAGGAACTACTGATACTTTTTTTTAAAGGCTGGGGATTATTTCTACCCTTTGTATTATGAAAGCCTGCTTATTTTCTTGACTTGTCTGTAAGATCTAAGTAAAAAACAGACTAAGTTGAATAAATCTGGAAACTGATATTTTAAAAAAGGGGGGAATCAATCAATTCCAGAAGGAAGAAAGAAGCCTAAATATTTTAGTCATGAAGAGGAAGAGGAGGAAGAAGAGAAGGAAGAGAAGGTGAAAGAGGAGTGGAATTAGAGAGATAAAGGGAGAGGGAAGGAGAATGGGAACAAAAAGGGAAGGAGGAAGAAGATAAATGGGAGAAGAGAATGGAAGGAAGAGGAGAAGGGAAAAGGGGAGGAGAGATGTAGAGATAAGAGTAGGGGGAGGGGAATGAAGGGATAAAGGAAGGAGAGGAAGAATAAAGTAAGGAAGGGGGAAAGAAAGAGAGAGGTGGGAGAAAGCAAGGGGGACAGAAAGGAGAAGAGGAAGAGGGAAAAGGGAAGGAGGAATAGGAAGTAGCCTCTTTGACAAAGCACTAGAGTTTGGTAACCATATCAATCTGCCCTTGTGTCTTAAAGACAAAGAATGTTGGCAACATCACTAGCATTGATTTTTTTATGCTATTGAATTTTCTATTTCACATTATGATTTACCTATTTCTGTGTAATTAGTCCTTTGCTTTTTATGACTTCCTTTGCCTTTCATCCTTACTTTATAACTTGGATTCCTTGAATTCTAATTATCACAAGCTCTCTGCAACTGCTTCCCTGCTGTAACTATTCTTATGGAATTTATCTCTAACTTGAAGATCAAATTGGGAATTTTAGTTCCTGCAATAAGGGGAAATTCAGGGACTGACAATGATGCCAGATTTGGAAAGTGGTAATGTGACCAGATCTTGGAAACAATGGGAAAGATTAAAAGGTGAAGGTTCAGATTGTTATTTCTTGGTCTTCCTCTCTTTGTAGGTGAGGAAGGAGGGGGAGCCAGAAATACTATACCATGAAACCATTGTGGTTGCTCAGTTATACTGAAATCTGTTGAAGACCTTAGCTTAAAAAGGCCAAGGCCTCCCATTGCATCCAGAGTCATTTCCAGTCGTCCTGATCTAGATCTGGCCACTGGATCCTGATGGCTTTGAAAGGGAAAGTTCTCTCTCACTGAAATCCAAATCACTTGTATATCATGGCATCACATCCCAGATGAATCGGTCCTCTTAGGAAGAGAACAAACTACAATCTCTGTGACCTCCCAGGAAATCTGTCCAGTCTCCCCCCACCCTCCACACATCTCTCAACTCTCTATTCCACCCACAGAGCTGTGTCTGGTGGAGGAAGGGGATAGTCCAGGGATGGCCGGATGTCATTCAGACTCAAAACATGAACAGATTAATATGCAATGAAAAAATATGTTTGTGGACTCCTAAAAGTGGTGGTTGGGTCTATAATATAGGAGTCAGAACAATTACTATGTCTCTGCGTCCTGTGGAATTGTGTGTTGTGTGTATGCAACTGAAAGAAGGAGTCCTCTTAGTTCTTAGTTTCTTAGTTCTTAGATCTCTCAGTCCCAGCTCTGTGAACTCCAGACTCTTGATCTTTCTGGGTTACTAGTGTAACCTCCCTCTTTCCAAGGCATCTTATGCAGATCTAGTCATAACTGAACCTTTTGAAGTCGTTTTGGAAGTCTTCCCCTCAGTGGTTAGAAGAAATGGTTTCTGAGCCAGAAGATGGAGTGTTATCCTGAATTTGTAAGTAGTCTTGGGATAATAAAAACATTTAAAAAAATAAAGATTTTTGGAACGCTCTGGAGCCAAGATAGTGGAGTAAGTAGTGAATTGCTGTAACCCTCTCATGTTCATCTCCTGGCAAACATAAAATAGTGCCCCAAGACAGGTCCTGGAGTGACAACAGAGAAAGGTGGGAACAATCTTTTAGCTCAGGAAACTTAGAGGATTGGCAGGAAAGGTCTCTCTTATTCCAGTAAGGGAGTGGAGGTGTGGACTCAATTTAAGACAAGAAGATACCCAGCAGGCTACATCTCAGCACATAAGCATAAGATTCAGAGCCCTAGAGTGGTGGAACAACTGAACACTAATACTAGGTGCCCTGGCAAAACCAGGGAGCCTGCACACTCCAGCTTCAGAAAAGGCCATGTGTTCTTGGTAGCTCAGGACAATTAGGCCTCCCAGCAGCCAGACCTCAGGGAGCCTTAGCACATCCCTTGGTAATTAGAAATCCTTCAGTCAGACTAACTCGTGCTTTATTGTAGCACCGGGGAAACACAGAAACAGCCCATGGAGTCTCAGCACGTGGCACACAACATCACCGGAACTCCACCTCAAAATCAGGGAAGCTGCCAGATATTTTTGGTTTCCAGCAACACCTGCTACAAACCACCTCATCCCTCAGCTAGCACCAGACATGAAGGGCAACATCCGTGCAATAACAGGAGGACAACTTGGATGGAACTGGAGCTGCTGGCAGAAGAAGTCTGAGATAATGCCCCTTACACCTTAGGAGCAGAACCCAAATTTAAAAGACAGAGAAAAGACCACATTTTTTTAAAAAGAGAAAGTGAGAGAGACTCAGACCACAGAAAGAGATAGAGATACAGAATCACAGAGAGGCACAGAGCCAGAGAGACAAAGAAACAGAGAGAGACAGAGATAACAAGAGACAGACACAGGGAGAGAGAGAAAGGGGGGAGAGAAAGAAGGGAGAGGGATGGAGTGGGGGAGGAGAGAGAAAGTAAGGGGCAAAAAAAAAGATTTTCATACTTTAATTTTTGTCGCAGACACACTGAATGGGACTTTAAACTTTAGAGCAGAATCTTAGGAGGTTAGCAATATGTTATATGAATCCTCTTGTAACTTTAACTCAAGTTCTTGAACACTTTACTATAAGGTTTATGTATAAATGAAAATGTTTTCTAAAATGTACTACTAGAAAAGGAAGGGGGACAAGTATAGTTAGTCAATCAACCAATTAATCAACTAGCTAAGCATTTACACTAGATTAAGTACTGTGGACACAAAGACAAAAAATAAAAAAATAAAAAATCCCTATATTTGAACTCGGGTCTTCCTGACTCTGGATCTGGCACTTAATACATTGTGCCATTTAGCTACCAAACTGGTAAATTGGAGGTAATCTCAAAACAGCAAGGGGCCAACTAGTAGTAAATGATTAGAGTGGGAAATGGAGTGTCTTTTGGGAGAAATAAAAAAAGGAGGACAATAATATAGGGAGTGGACCTCTGATTACAACAAAGTTAGAATCTCCTGAATAAGAAAAATGTCTCTACTAATATGAATTAGCACTTTTTTTAGTCTTATTGTTCTGAGAGATAATTTGCCCAGGGTCACACAACTAGTATGTGTCAGAGGTGATAAATCCTTCTGCTTTTCTGAATATTTTTTCTTCTGTTCCACCTCTGAGAATGTGGTGAGAAACTGGAAGACAATACCTTTGATGGCTTGGCTAGGTTTACATCTGAGGCTAAATGGTCTATTATCTTCATCTGGAGAAGAAATAGCACCCTTCTAAATTTCAGTACTTGGGGACGGGGGAGACTAAATTTGTTTAATCCATCAATTTTCCTGAGTGTTCTCCATGTCCCTCTTTTCCTCCTCCACAGACTTAAGACAAAACTGTCCCTTCTGAAATAAGTGATCTTTGCCTTCTTTCCTGTTTATGAGATAGTTGTCATCTCTCCCTCCCTCCCATTATCTCTTTCTTTCTCCCTTCTTCCTTCCCTCCCTCCTTCCCTTTATCTCTCCCTCTCTATTTCTGTCTCCATTTTCCATCTCTCTTTCCCCCTCTTTTCTTCTCTTTTTCTCCTCCCTTTCTTTATCTCTTCCTTCCACTTTTCTTCTCTTTTTTCTCTTCTATTTCCATCTCTCTCTTTTGTCCCTCTTTCCATGTCTTTCTTTCTTCCCTTTCTTTCTTTCTCTATTTCTCCCTATTTCCTTCTCTTACTCTTCCCACTCTATTACCTTCTTTCTTGCCCCCTTTTTCTCTGTTTCTCTGTGTCTCTGTCTCTCTGTGTGTGTGTGTGTGTGTGTGTCTGTCTGTCTGTCTGTCTGTCTCTCCTTCTCTCCTTCCTTCCCTTCCTCCCTCCCTCCCCCTGTACTTCTTCTTCAGGTCTCCTTACTATATTTTTCCCTATTTATTTATTTATTTATTTATTTGTTTGTTTGTTTGTTTGTTTGTTTATTTATTTTGCTTCTTCTAATTTGAGAGAATGCTGAACATAAATTTAGAGTTGGAAGGAACCAGAGACCATAGAATTCAATGTCCTCATTTTCCATAAGAGGAAACTGTGTATCAGAGAAGCTATGACTTATGTAAGTTCACACTTATGCAAGCATTTGCTAGAGGGTGTGGCCTTATCTCTTTCTCACCACAAATCCAGTGCTTAATCCACTATGGGCCTAACTTATTTTCCTTAATAAATTCCCTAAACACAGCCATTTCTTTCCTAGTTCTGATAATTATTCTTTTGTTCTTACCCTAGTGAAGTTTTCCTGAGCTCATTTGGGCAGATGACCCCACCTCCATATTGCTATTCCTCTTTTATCCTGGGCCCCACATCTAACCTAGTTATATATACCTCTTATTATTAACTTATTCTTGAGTATTTTCCACAGATGTTTCTTTTCATGATCATAAAAATTATACACAATTCATTTATCATGAGTGGAGGTTCATTGCTGTATTCCTAAATATTCTCTTTATAGAATAGTTTTTTTTTCTGATTTGAGATGTCTTTTCACTGATTTCTTCAACCCTGCTATAAAGTATTTTTGGTTTTTTTTCTGAGAAGATGAAATAGACACTCCTGTGCTATCTAATTTTGTTTCCCATTTTAACCCTCTTTCTTTTATTTTGGTCCAATTTTTCCAGGTGTTGCTGATCTCCCCCTTTCTTCAAAGATTGCATTTATAGCTAGTTGCTGATACCATGTACCTAGTTATTGGAAAGAGGCAGATAATTCTGCACTTTTCCTATTCAGTTACTTCTATCACTCCACTCTTAAGACTTTATTATTATTATTATTATTATTATTATTATTATTATTATTATGCATGATGGTAGTAGTATTGTCTATTTAGTTCTTCATAGCTTCTACTCCAAAATCATCTTTTCTTCCTCCATGTCTTAGAAAGACTCCTTTTACTTCAGCAATATCTCTAATTGTAGCTAACTTTCTTTCTTCTTACCCTAGTCAATTGTTAGGTTTTCTTTTGTTTTTGTTTTTGTTTTTGTTTTTTTACCAAAATTCAGCTACATGGCTTCACACACACTCACACACGCAAAAAAAATTGTCTTAAAATAAAAAAAAAAAAACAAGTGGATATGACTATATGATTATCCAGTACCTAAACACAAATACACACTGCAGGGAAAATAAACAAAGTGAACTATAAATACTAAAACAAAGTGAGAAATTTGACCAGACTTATCTCATCTCTGATAATTGGTAGAAAGTGCTTTATGAATAGAATAAGATTATAGAACAAAAGTTCTTAATCTATGAACTACCCCCTCTCCATGCAATGATGTGTTGTAGCAAGATTATACCAATTCTTGGGAGAGGCCTTTGTTAAGTATTCAAGGTGAGCATTTAGACTTCAGAAATTGGCAAATGCTTCAAATCAGGGATTGATCTGTATTTTTGATGATCTAGACAAGTATTGTCAAACTCAAATAAAAGCAGGGACCACTTAATCATATATAAGGATCCCCTTTGACTGCATATGACTAGAAAATCACTTATTAACATTATCTATTTTCTATATCTAGTCCATAGATACATTCACTTTCTATTCTATAGATGCATTCTCTATATATTATGTACTTTTGTTAAATATTTCCAATTATATTTATTTTGTTCCATATTCCAGAGTGTGGTGTAGCAATGTAGCAATGGGCCATATATTACTCTGCCTAATCCTAGCTTTAAGAGTAAAGTTTTTGTCTTAAAAGAGCAGAATTGATAAGAGGGGAGTATAATGGAGGAACATTTTAGGTTAAGAAGACAAATATATGAAAAAAGCCATGCACTGAAGAAGAAAAACAAGATGGAGAACATTTGGGTGAGAGTTAGTAGAAAGAGAAATAGAAGAAACCATTTCAGATCAGCTATGTAATAGGAGAAAATAAAAGGGTTACATGGATCAGTTTAAGTCTTCACAGAAGTATGATATAGCAGTGATGGGGGTTGTCCACTATCTGGCCATCTGTTGTAGTGTTCTCTCTTTCTCTTTGCCAAAAACACAGCAACTGAGAAATCCTCGGCCAGTTTTAATGTTATTTCCATTCTTCAAAAGGTGGAGGAGATGATGAAATGAACTGTTCTCCTGGACCGGATTCTGACTAATAAGGAAGAGCTAGTTGCATAAGTATAAATGATGGGAACCTTGGGAGGAAGTGACTACTTGGAAATTGAGATAAAAAAAGGAAAAGAAAAACTGGTTGTAGTCTGTTTACACATATTCTAAATTTTGGGAGAATGAATTTCAAAGAATTCAGAGATGTAACAGTTAGGATCTAATGATCTTTAATTCTACAAAAGTAATCAAAGTTGAAAAATAATCTTAAAATCAAGAAGGAACAATGCTAATGAAAAAAAGAAAAAGAAGGAGTTTTGGAGACCAACTTGAATATATTGGGCACTTAAATTTTAAAGAAATAAAAAACATGGTGAGTCTGAGTAGACTGCAGAACATGATTAATGACAAGGAATTCCACAGGAGAAACAGAGTAAAGGGCACCATCAAAGAAATATATGAGCTGATAGGTTGTTTGTAAGGTAAGAACAAGGAATAACAGATTTCCTCATAATTTCTAAAGCAATTGGGGGCAGCTAGGTGGTCCAGTAGATAGAACACCACCCCTAAAGTCAGGAAGACCAGAGTTCAAATCTGATCTCAGACACTTAACACTTCCTAGCTCTGTGACCCTGGGCAAGTCACTTAACCCCAATTGCCTCAGCAAAAAACAAAACAAAATCATCTAAAGCAATTGAAGAAGGCAAAGCCTCCCTCCCTCACATAAAAAATAATTTTGGTATATCACTTGTGTTAAACTTATGGAAGAACATGTACAGAATCTGGTAGAATGAGAAAGTATAAATAGATTGGGATCTTAACTGATGGGGGTGAAAGTCCATATAAATAATGTAACATATCCATTGTCATGTAATACATAAATACAAAAGAGCAAGCAATTGAGAGACATAGGCCTGTGAGAAAAGTGTCTGAAATTCCAAATTTCAGAATGAAATGAGGCTGTGAAAGAATGCTAAAGACAACAAAAAAGTGTCTTTTTAAAGTTTGTTATGGTCAAGGTAGTAGGTTGAGGGATAGAAAAGGACAATGAATGATGGTCAGAAGAAAGTTTGTAGACATGATAAAGAGAGTGTGTTTGATAACAGTTTGTTTAAGTGGATTTGGAACTTGTCTTTTGACCAGAATTCCCTCTCCTGAACCAGACATTCATGATAAATGTTTATTTGAATGGGGATCTTTAGGTGAGCCTCAGGATTTTGTGCCCTGCCCTATTAATTTTGTGGGGTTGGAGGGGGCTTTGGAAAAAGGCATAATATGATAATTAAATTTTTGGTGATACTGAATTAGGATGGATTGTTATGTGGAATAAGAATTAGGATCCCTAAAAGATCTTGATTATCTATGATAATAAATTTAATCTAATGAGATGAAGTATATTTTGATAGAACCATGGTTTCACAGATGTGGTCACTCTTCCCACTAGTACACATGCTCCTTATCATTTTATGTGATTCTTGCTGATGCACAATACATGGAAGACCTTCTTTTAGGACTTGGTATTTTATGTAGATACCATTCTAGGGAAAACACTCTCCATGTGTTACTTTTCACATTCACTTCATGGCCTTCTCATATTTTTAACGCTATTTCTTTATATCAAAGATCAAGGCTCAGTGACTTGTCCAGGGTCATACACCTCAGTGTCTAAGATCATATTTGAAGAGAACTCTAGGCCTAGAAATCTAGCTGCCCTAAGTTGCCTTGCCTAGGATTACACAGTAAGTGTGTCTGAGGTCAGATATGAACTCAGATAGTTGAATTCTCCTGACTCTAGGCACTACCTAGTGATTTGCACATGCACACTTGATAAACTAGTTCAATGGGTTATTCATCCAACTCAGTCTCATAATCTGTGCAACAGGCCTTTTTCTTCATCCACCTGTTTTTTTCTTCTCTAGTTAAAGCCAACAAACATCAGATTTTAGAATGTAAATCAGAGTATCCTAAATAATATCAATAGTCACTTCAAAGAAATTGGCTTAATGATCCACATGGGAAAGACCAAGTGACTGAACACAGTCTATTGTAAAGACTAAAACATGCCAGTAGATGGCTGATCCATTTATGCATGTAATTTAGGCAAAGTTTGAGTTCATTGATCTTTTACTAATGAGAAAATACACGTATTTATTCACTGTTAGTTGAGCTATTAGTTTAGCTAACATAAAATATTTTGGAGTTATGCAAGAAAAATAGTAAACTACTCATATCTTTAAACTTAGAGATTGCACTACTAACACAATAATCTAATGGAACAATTGACTGGAGGAAAATGTCCATGAGACCTAAAATAGTCATCACAGTACTTTAAAACTATATCTATATCAACTGATAGAAAGAAAGGAAGGGAGGGAGCAAGAGAGAGAGAGAGAGAGAGAGAGAGAGAGAGAGAGAGAGAGAGAGAGAGAGAGAGAGAGAGAGAGAGAGAGAGAGAATATGTGCCCAATAACTGGAAAATATCTGAATAAATTATGTCCTTTTGTAAAAGCTAATCTGTTGTTATATGATTAAATGAAGTGAATATTAGTCACTGAAATCTTAGAAATTGGGGATACATATTCAATAGGGATCCAACATCAGGGAAACAAAAGAGAAACTCTTCAACTCTAGGGCAAACTTCAACTTTAGGGCAATAAAGAATCCAGGGGGATGAAGATAAAGCATAATAGATTTAGCCCTCAGATAGTGGAGTTAGAGATAAACCTTGTTGTTGTGTGTGTGAGATAGAATATTGCTACACTGTTAGAAGAATTTAGATAAACCAAAAGAGACTTTTTTTGTTTAAATTTTATTTATAAAATTTTTTGGCATTATATATGCATGAGTAATTTTTATAACATTATCACTTGTATTCATTTTTCCAAATTATCCCCTCCCTCCCTCCACTCCCTCCCCCTGAAAACAGGCAATCCCATAAATTTTACATGTGTTACAATATAACCTAGATACAATACATGTGTGTAAATACCATTTTCTTGTTGCACATTAAATATTAGATTCCAAAGGTATAAGTAACCTGGGTAGATAGACAGTAATTCTGACAGTTTACATTCACTCCCCAGTGTTCCTTCCCTGGGTGTAATTGTCTCTGTCCATCATTGATCAACTGGAAGTGAGTTGGATCTTCTTTATGTTGAAGATATCCACTTCCATCAGAATACATCTTCATACAACATTGAAGTGTACAGCGATCTTCTAGTTCTATTCATTTCACACAGCATCAGTTGATGTAAGTCTCTCTAAGCCTCTCTGTATTCCTCCTGCTGGTCATTTCTTTTTTTTTTTTTTATTCATTTTTCCAAATTATCCCCTCCCTCCCTCCACTCTCTCCCCCCGATGGCAGGTAATCCCATACATTTTACATGTGTTACAATATAACCTAGATACAATATATGTGTGTAAATACCATTTTCTTGTTGCACATTAATTATTAGCTTCCGAAAGTATAAATAACCTGGGTAGATAGACAGTAGTGCTAACAATTTACATTCGCTTCCCAGTGTTCCTTCTCTGGGTATAGTTATTTCTGTCCATCACTGATCAACTGGAAGTGAGTTGGATCTTCTTTATGTTGAAGGTTTCCACTTCCATCAGAATACATCCTCATACAATATTGTTGTTGAAGTGTATAGAGATCTTCTGGTTCTGCTCATTTCACTCAGCAACAGTTGATTTAAGTCTCTCCAAGCCTCTCTGTATTCCTTCTGCTGGTCATTTCTTACAGAGCAATAATATTCCATAACCTTCATATACCACAATTTACCCAACCATTCTCCAATTGATGGACATCCATTCAACTTCCAGTTTCTAGCTACAACAAAAAGAGCTGCCACAAACATTTTGGCACATACAGGTCCCTTTTCACTCTTTAGTATTTCTTTGGGATATAATCCCAATAACAGCAATGCTGGGTCAAAGGATATGCACAGTTTGACAACTTTTTGGGCATAGTTCCAAATTGCTCTCCAGAATGGCTGGATTCTTTCACAACTCCACCAACAATGTATCAGTGTCCCAGTTTTCCCACGTCCCCTCCAACATTCATCATTATTTGTTCCTGTCATTTTAGCCAATCTGACAGGTGTGTAGTGATATCTCAGAGTTGTCTTAATTTGCATTTCTCTGATCAGTAGTGATTTGGAACACTCTTTCATATGAGTGGAAATAGTTTCAATTTCATCATCTGAGAATTGTCTGTTCATATCCCTTGACCATTTATCAATTGGAGAATGGTTTGGTTTCCTATAAATCAGGGTCAGTTCTCTATATATTTTGGAAATGAGACCTTTGTCAGAACCTTTACTTTTAAAAATATTTTCCCAATTTGTTACTTCCCTTCTAATCTTGTTTGCATTAGTATTGTTTGTACAGAAACTTTTTAGTTTGATATAATCAAAATCTTCTATTTTGTGATCAATAATGATCTCTAATTCTCCTCTGGTCATAAATTCCTTCCTCCTCCACAGGTCTGAGAGGTAGACTATTCTCTGTTTCTCTAATCTATTTATGATATCATTCTTTATGCTTAAATCATGGACCCATTTTGATCTTATCTTGGTATATGGTGTTAAGTGTGGGTCCATATCTAATTTCTGCCATACTAATTTCCAGTTTTCCCAACAGTTTCTTCCGAATAATGAATTTTTGTCCCTAATGTTGGTATCTTTGGGTTTGTCAAAGACTAGATTGCTATAGGTGTACCCTTTTTTGTCCTTTGTACCTAATCTGTTCCACTGATCGACTGGTCTATTTCTTAGCCAGTACCAAATGGTTTTGGTGACTGCTGCTACATAATATAGCTTTAGATCAGGTACACTTAGACCACCTTCCTCTGACTTTTTTTTTCATTAGTTCCCTTGCAATTCTCTACCTTTTGTTCTTCCATATGAATTTTGTTGTTACTTTTTCTAGGTCATTAAAATAGTTTCTTGGGAGTCTGAGTGGTATAGCACTAAATAAATAGATTAGTTTGGGGAGTATTGTCATCTTTATTATATTCGCTCGGCCTATCCAAGAGCACTGAATGTCTTCCCAATTATTTAAATCTGACTTTATTTTTGTGGCAAGTGTTTTGTAATTTTTCTCATATAATTCCTGACTATTCTTTGGTAGATGGATTCCCAAATACTTTATACTCTCAACATTTGTTTGGAATGGAATTTCTCTTTGTATCTCTTGCTGTTGCATTTTGTTGGTGATATATAAGAATGCTGAGGATTTATGTGGATTTATTTTGTATCCTGCCACTTTGCTAAAATTCTGAATTATTTCTAATAGCTTTTTAGCAGAGTCTTTGGGGTTCTCTAAGTATACCATCATGTCATCTGCAAAGAGTGATAGTTTGATTTCCTCATTTCCTACTGTAATTCCTTGAATCTCTTTCTCCGCTCTTATTGCCAAGGCTAGAGTACTAGTACTATATTGAATAGTAATGGTGATAGTGGGCAACTTGTTTCACTCCTGATCTTACTGGGAAAGGTTCCAGTTTATCTCCATTACATATTATGCTTACTGACGGTCTTAAATATATACTCCTGATTATTCTAAGGAATAGTCCATTATTCCTATACTCTCAAGCGTTTTTAGTAGGAATGCATGTTGGATTTTATCAAATGCTTTTTCTGCATCTATTGAGATGATCATATAGTTTTTATTAATTTTATTATTAATATGGTCAATTATACTAATAGTTTTCCTAATATTAAACCAGCCCTGCATACCTGGTATAAATCCTACTTGATCATAGTGTATTATCCTGGGGATGATTTTCTGAAGTCTTTTTCCTAATATCTTATTTAAGATTTTAGCATCAATATTCATTAAGGAAATTGGTCTATAATTTTCTTTCTCAGTTTTCAACCTACCTGGTTTAGGTATCAGTACCATGTCTGTGTCATAAAAGGAGTTTGGTAGGACTCCTTCATCCCCTATTTTTTCAAATAGTTTATATAATATTGGAGCTAATTGTTCTTTAAATGTTTGGTAGAATTCGCCTCTAAATCCTTCTGGTCCTGGGGATTTTTTCCTGGGGAGTTGATTAATAGCTTATTCTATTTCTTTTTCTATAATGGGACTATTTAAACAATTTATCTCCTCCTCTGTTAATCTAGGAAGCCTATATTTTTGGAGGAAGTCATCCATTTCATTTAAGTTATCAAATTTATTAGCATAAAGTTGGGCAAAGTAATTCCTTATTTCTCTAATTTCCTCTTCATTGGTGGAAAGATCCCCCTTTTCATTTGTAAGACTAACAATTTGATTTCCTTCTTTCCTTTTTTTGATCAAATTTACCAAAGGTTTATCTATTTTATTGGCTTTTTCATAAAACCAACTCTTGGTTTTATTTATTAATTCAATAGTTTATTTTCAATATTATTGATTTCTCTTTTTAATTTTTGTATTTCAAGTTTGATTTTTGGTTGGGGGTTTTTAATTTGGTCTTTTTCTAGCTTTTTAAGTTGCAAGCCCAATTCATTAATCTTCTCTTTCTCTATTTTCTTCAAATAAGCCTCTAAAGATATAAAATTTCCCCTTATTACTGCTTTAGCTGCATCCCACAGATTTTGGTATGATGTCTCATCATTGTCATTATCTTGGGTGAAATTATTAATTGTTTCTTTAATTTGCTGTTTCACCCAGTCATTCTTTAAGATGAGATTATTCATTTTCCAGTAACTTTTTGGTCTATTTACCCCTAACTTCTTACTGAATGTAGCTTTTATTGCATTGTGATCTGAGAAGAAGGCATTTAATATTTCTGCCTTCCTACATTTAATTTTGAGATCTTTATGTCCTCATATATGGTCAATTTTTGTATAGGATCCACGAATTGCTGAGAAGAAAGTATATTCCTTTCTATTGCCATTCAGTTTTCTCCAAAGGTCTATCATACCTAGTTTTTCTAATGTTTTATTTACTTTTAAAATTTCTTTCTTATTTGTTTTGTGGTTTGATTTGTCTAAATCTGAGAGTGCAAGGTTGAGATCTCCCACTATTATAGTTTTACTGTCTATTTCTTCTTGCAACTCTCTTAACTTTTCCTTTAGAAAGTTATATGCTATACCACTTGGTGCATATATGTTTAGTATTGATATGGCTTCATTGTTTATGCTACCTTTCAGCAGGATATAGTTTCCTTCCTTATTTCTTTTAATTAGATCAATTTCTGCTTTTGCTTGATCTGAGATAAGGATGGCTACCCCTGCTTTTTTGGCTTTACCTGAAGCATAATAGATTCTGCTCCAACCTTTTACCTTTACTCTGTATGTATCTCCCTGCTTTAAGTGTGTTTCCTGTAAACAACATATTGTAGGGTTCTGACTTTTGATCCAGTCTGCTATCCGTCTCCATTTGATGGGAGAGTTCATCCCATTCACATTTACAGTTAAAATTACTAATTCTGTATTTCCTGCCATCATATTATCCCCAGATTATGCTTTTTCCCTTGACCCCCCCTGAACCCCTTCCCCAATATTTAATTTATAGACCCCACTTGTGACATGCAGCCCTCTCTCTCTTTTAGTATCCCTTCCCCCTCCTTCCAAGTCCCTTCCCTTATTCCCCTTTTCCTTTTACCTTTTCCTCTCCCCCCTTTTAATGAGGTGAGAGAGAATTCTCTGAAAAACAAGTATGTCAAATATTTACTCTTTGAGCCTCTTCTGATTGAGTAAGATTCATACAATGTTTCTCCCCCTCTCTAAATTCTCTCAGATATGGTATATTTTCTATGCCTCTTCCTGGGATGCAGTTTCCCTCTTTTTATCACTCCTTCCCCTTTTTCTGATACTACCCCATTCCCTTTACTACTCTCCCCCTTTTTTATATCAGTAAAATCAAATTATCCATGTGGACTTTCTATATATGCACAACAGAGATAACAGTTCTCCAAGAGAGACTTTTATAAAGTGATAGAGAATAAAGATAGCAGAGGTAAAAGAACAATATGTATGATCACTGTAATTGTGTTATTAAAATCAACTTGAAGAGAAAGCTAGTCTGGTCAATTAAAATGGTGAATATTAGTGTCATTCTGTCAGAATCACATCCCTCCTTTCTATTAATAAATAATAAATGTAACTGCTTTTCAGAAATGTACTTTGTAACCAGAATTGTTATATCAAAGTCTTTATAACCAAAGGTATTATTGATGAATCGAGCTGTTACTACTCAACCTATAGAGCTGGAAACTGAGACCAATAAGGGAAGCAAATATACAAAGTTATATGGAAAGACAGTAGCAGAATTTGGGTTTAATTCTGGTTCTCAGTATCTAAATCTTATGTGTGTTTTTTCTCTTACTATACAACATTGCCTTTGCAGCTAAGTAGGAAAGAATAAATAAATCTGATTTATGCCATTAACTGTAATATTTGTTTTGGTATCATTCTGGATACATTGACCCATTTCTAAACAGTTGAAGTTTCCCCATAGCAACAACAACAAGCTAGCTTTTACATAGTGCTTTACAAATATTATCTCATTTTATCCTTCCAATAATACTGGGAAAGAGATGTTGTTTTTAGTTTTATTCAGTAGATGAGGATAAAGACAGTTTTTAAGTGATTTTCTCCTTAAACTGAATTTGAATTCAGGTCTTCCTGACACCAAGTTCTGTAGTGTACTACTCAGAGAAATTGGGAGCTACATAGTACAATATTGTGGAAAGACACTGAATTAGAAGTCAGGAAACTTGGGACCTGACTCTGGTTCTGACACTAATTTAAGTAATTAATATGATCTCTTTGGACTTCAAATTACCATTCTAGTTTTTATCTCTCAATAATTTTTTAATGTACTCCATTCTTATCTAATTAAAGCAAACTATTCTCCATTGTTAAACTTTTCCTCCCTTCTGGATTTTACCTGAGGATTTACTGTTAAGGGCTTTTAGGTAGATGAGAAACTGAACCATTTCTCCTTCACACCAGAGAGGGAGACAAAACAACAACAACAACAACAACAACAACAACAACAACAACAACAACAACAACAACAACAACAACAACAACAACAAAAGTCACATAGGACCCAAATTAAGTTTAATATCAACAAAAAACTAATCATTCAAGTTGTTCTGATCTGGAAAGATTTACCTCAAGAAGTAGTGAGTCCCTTTCACTAGAGTTATTCAGGTAGAGGTCAACTGAATCTTTGATGAATAGTTCAGTTGTCTGGCTGAATATCTGTCAAGTTTGGTCATTTCTATTTCCATAACATTCTAGTGACAGTGGATGTTCCAGCGCATATTCATAGTCCCCAAGGAAGATAAACTTACCAAAGCCATATTTATAACATATCTATATAATATTTGAAGGATTACAAAACATTTTTATTAAAACCTGTGATGTATTTGTTATGTCAAGTGATTGTAAATCTCACAGCTGGGCTGAAAAAAAAAAAACCAACCTATCCATAATATAATTTTTAGAATATCCTAGATTTCATTTCAGCTAAAAGTTCATAAATTAGAACCTGTTGGTATCTTGTTGACATTCAGGGTTAAGCACACACTTTCCCAGGGACACAAAGAATACCCACAATATATCACTTTCCCTGACTACAATTCCTCTCACATTATAAGCAAGGGTGCGATTCTTCCTCTGACCAAAATTAACCCTATGACTGTGTCTTCCAGATGTGCAGCATATTGGATGATTTGTTGATGGGTTTTCCACAGGCTCTGCTTTGGAAAATATAGAGATGCTGTTACATTGGCTGGTGATTGCTGAAGCATTTGTGGCAGTTGTTTGTGGGGACAATGATCAGAAACTTGAATTCCTAACTGACTAAGAGAATAGATCTATTTGGCACCCCTGACAGAGGACATCATCCTCAGACCCGCTGATTGTTTTACACAAACTCACTCCTTATCATGCTTTATTAAAATACAGCTGTGTTTCTGAAGCATTTGTGTGGCAGCTGAAATTATAGACTTTGAGATTGGCGTGTCCAGATTAATTAATCATGATTACAGGCATTGTTGTGAATGTCAATGTTTTTCTTGCTGAAGAAGGGAAAGGGTAGGATGTTTTTTCTAACATATTTTTAGTTATGATGTGTTTGGAGACCACATTAAAAATAAATTGGCACCATCCTAATAATTTCCAATGTGAATTTTTATCTGCAATTAAATGAAATTAGAAAATAACATTTGGACTGTGTCTACATGCTACACAAACATCCAGTTGAATTAGTTTAAAAGGGCAACAAAATGAATATAGACTTTCAATTAAATAGGCAATGACTATTTGATTGGTTGATTCTCTCAAAAGTTTCTGTTTGATATTTCTTAATAATTCTACCAGCATAGTATAGTGGGTAAAAAGACAGGTTCAGGTGCTGCCTCAGACACATACTGGCTATGTGATCCTCTTATAGTCACTTATCTTTTCAATAATTTAAATACAAAAGACATCAATATGAATTCATAGAAATTCTTCATTTGAGATTTCTCAATACCAATGTAATCACATGTATAATTCCTCTTCTTACATGTCATTATAAAAGATAAGATAATTTCAAACCTAGTTACATTACAGGTTCATAGATTTAGAGCTTGAAATGACCTTAGGTATCATTTAGTCTAATCCCCATATTTTATAAATGAAGAAACTGAAGTATAGAGAGGTTAAGCAATGTGACCAAAGATTACTTATGTAATAAGTAATAGAACCAGGATTTAAATAGCGGACTTTTTTCAAATGATTTCTACTACATTACTCTTATTCCCACTTTATCTCAACCTACCTCAAATAAGATCTTGGATTATCATAACAAAAATTTTTTTCATTCACTTCAGTTTTTAAGAATACTATTTTATAAGTCAATTTTGATAAATTTACATACAAGATATATAAGATAAATTTACATACAAACCACGACCCTAATCTTAAGGAAGCTCACCAATTGCCAGTAAAGATTTGCATAGAAATAACTACAGTGCAAGATGGTACCAGCTACAAGCCATGTTACAGTCTCAAGCACATCAGTTGTTTGCTTTAGGGTAGATCAAACATCCAGATAAGATTAAAAATTGACCAGATGTTTTGGCACTGTAGAGATCTAATTTGATCCTTGGTGCCACATATGGTTTATAATTAGCTTGCCTTTCCCCTAAAATATCAGAATGAATCACAATGTCCTGGCAGGTTGGATAGTGAAATATACTCAGCAACAGAGTACATGTTCACAGGGAGTTTGAAGGCCTCTGAGTTGGTATATTACCAAACAACTCATCTCATCAATGTTCTGTTCCTGCTGAGCTGTTGACATGGAGAGAATGCATTTTCATTTGTACCATCATAGAACCTCAGAGAAAAAAAGATCTCAGAGATCGAGTCCAGTCTTTCTAGAGATGTGTTTTCAAATTTTTCTACAAACTGATCTGTCAAATAGCAGGTGTTGACAATGCACTTTGTTCAAGATTTTTGGCTTTTTTCCATGAGATGATTGAAGCTCTGAAGGTGTGGGAATTCTCATCTGGCATTACATTTTTTTTCCTCAATTGTCATTGCCAAATTATATTTGTGGGAGTGATAAGTAGTACTTCCTTTGGGGTAATTGAAGAGCCATTTTGGGAGATAGTGATCAATTTAAAAGTACTTTTACTATTAGTTGATTATATGGTCTTTTGATTTTTTTAACCAAAGAAAAGGCCATTGCCATCGAAAAAAGATAGTGAAGGCTAAAATTTAGATATGATTCTTTCCTCCCAGAAGTAGTGAAGATCCTAGGATTACTATTTGATACAAAGGAATAAAAGTTGTTTTGAGCTAAAAGTTTCTAGTGAAAATATCAACCCAGAAATATAATTATTAGGCCTATACCTAAAAAAAGATCAAAGACAGAAGAAAAAGACAGATATGTGATAAAAATATTTATAGTAACTCCTTTTGTAGCGGCAAAGGATTGCAAATAAAGAGAGTTAGTGAATAATTGTAACTGAAAAATTTTTAGTAAATTAATATAATGGAATATTATTATACCAAAAGAAATGTTGATTTCAGAGAAACATGAGAAAGACTGGGATGATTTGATTCAAGCTGAAAAGAGCAAAATATCAATATAAAAATATTGAAAGGTTAAAAATTTTGATCAATAAAATAGCCTACCACAATTTCAGAGGATCAATGCAAAAACATCTAACAAAAACATAGAATGAGATATTCATTTTTGAACCTGGACAACAGGGGAATCTGTTTTTGACTTGTAAATGTTTTTTGATGGGAGACATGTAGAAGAAAGTAGGATAGTTAGGATAGGATTGTCAAATAAAGAAAAGAATAGAAAGATCAGAAGAAAATATAGGCAAGCAAACCTACTTTGAAATTTACATGTCAAATTTACTATATATTTTAAAAGATAAAGAAACTCTACTTATTAGATATTCACAGTTTCTTGTACAATTCTCTCCTACTTGACAAAAGATAAGAAGATTTTGTATTTGTTATGTACACATACATATGGATACATGTATATGAGCATGAGGGATAACCAGTAGATTATCCTTATGCTCCATTGGTATCCAAGCAATGTCAAGAGACTTTGAGGAAGGCCATCAGTATTTTGGGTACAATTCATAGGAAAGATTTGGAGGAAGATATGAATGAGAATTATCCAGGAAGAGTGGGCATGGAAGCTTTATGATTTGCATCAGTAGATGAAGTACCCAGATTGAGGATATTATTCAGATTATTCAGAGTTTTGAGCATAAAGGTCAGGTTGAAGAGTATAGTTAAATACACACATAAAAAAATCACATGATTCTCTAATTTCATTATATAATTCAAATCAGATTTCCCCCCCCCAATTTCACATGTAATTGAAGTTTAAAAGGGGTTATTTTTCCTCCTGAACTATCAAAAACATTTTTGTCGTTATTTTGTTGCTATGGGTTAAAAGTAATCATTAGTATTTAAGTAATGTCTTTAAAAAGCAGTATGGCACAAAAAGCCCAAATCTAAATCTTCTTCCAAGTGACAATCCATCCTTCAAATATTTAAAAACAGCAATTGTGTCTCACTTAAGGCTTGTTTTCTCAAGGTAAGCTAATTATCTGACATGGTTTGTATTTATTCTCTATTTCCTCTCCTATATGTAGGTATAGAATATGTTTAACCACCCCAAGGAAATCATAAAAAAAAGAAAAGAACCTACATGTACAAAAATGTTTGTAGTAGTTTTGTTTTTTTTTGGTTTTGTTTTGTTTTTGTTTTGTGTGTGTGTGTGTGTGTGTGTGTGTGTGTGTGTGGTGGCGAAGAATTGAAAAATGAGTAGATAACCATCAATGACCATCAATGGGGGAATAGCTGAATAAATTATAGTATATGAAAGTTATGGAGTATTATTGTTCTATAAAAAATTTAGAAAGGCCTGGAAAGATTTACACAAATTAATGCTAAACAAAACAAGTAGAACCGAGAATACATTGTACACAGTAATAGCAAGATTTTTCCATGATCAACTATGAAAGACTTGGCTCTTCTCAGTGGTTCATTGATCCAAGACAATCCCAATCAACTTTGGATAGAAAATGCCATCTACATCCAAAAAGAGAACTATGGAGATTGAATATAATATAAGTCAACATATGCTATATTCACTATTTTCTGTTTTTTAATTCTGTTGGGGTTTTTCCCTTTTGTTCTGATTTTTCTCTCCCAACATGATTCATAAAGAAATGTATTTTTAAAAAGTTAACATACATGTAAAAATAAAGTGCATAGGTGGAGGGAAAATTGAAAAAAACTTTCTTTATACCCTTTGAAATGCTTTCCTTAAAAATCTAAGATTTGTGCCAAACCATTTCCAACTTCCCTATTACTAGTTGTATAACTTATATGGGCAAAGTTTCACCTCAAGTTGTCAAAAATAACAAAAGATGGGCATAGTTTATGTTGAAAGTTTATGTTGTGAGAATTCATTCTATTAGCCACTCTCCCCTATGATCATCTTCTGCCATGTCCATACCTGTATCAATCAATTACTCAATTATTCCAGATACTATCCCAGTGATCCATAACTTCCTATACCAGAATATTTGCCATCACTCTCCTTCATGTGGAGTACAATAACTTTAGATGTTAAAATGTAAGTTCCTTGAAGGGTATGGACTATATCTTACTTTTTATTCTCAATTTTTAGTATAAATTAATAAATCTATTCATTCATTCAAATATGTTTATTAAGCAAAGATTTTTAAAGATAATATTTTAACTGGTTTGTAATAGGGGAAAAGGGTTATTATTGTAATAACAACAGTGAACTTTAAAATTTTTCCAGAAATTGTTTCTATCTTAATTTTTATTTTTTTCTTAGTTATTCACTTAACAAGCATTTATTAAGCTCTCTTATGTAAAAATGCAGCTGTCAAACTTTTTTAAAGATTCAATTTTGGAAATATTACATTTAATTAATTTTGGAAGTATTACGAAGATAATAAAATCCTGTTCCTTTTATATATAACTGTATTTTATTGCTTAATGCTACCAAATTAATTTTGAAACTTCTGGAATTGGATTCTTTATTTTTCAGAAGACTCAGTTGAAACCAAAAGTTCTTACTTTGTTTCCCCACCTTAAATGTTTAAACTTTGAAGTTAAGCTTCAGTTCCATGAACAGAATCCTTCTTATTCTGGATGAAAATGATTTCTTCCTGCTCCCTCCAGACAACCAGTAACCCCATTTCTCAGAGGTTATATTTTCCATTATGATAATCTTTTGCTTTTAAGGATATAGATACATTCCATTCATCTTTTAATCAATTATGTTTATGAATCTGAAAAAGACAAATTCAATACTTTGAATATGTGACATGCATTTTTTCCCATCACACTCTCACCCACCCACCCACTTCACTGAACCTAGCTCTGTGATAATGAAAGCATTAAGCAAGATCTGACCAAAAACTTTAAAAAAAAAAGAACTGATCTAACAATGTAGATAACATTCTGTACCTGGATAATGGATTTATTTTCCCACTTTTGCTTTGACTTTCAATATTTCACACATGTATTTTGTCTTCATCTGTTGAATTGACTTCCCTTCTTTTTCTTAAGGCTTTATATATGGTTACCTATATTACATATAGAATTTGTTTTTATCACATTCTTATGAAGCTCCCACCATAATGAGAATGAGCGTATTGGTGACCAACAGTAGAACTTCTGTTAAGAAAGTTATTGATGCAATAAATTATGAAAAAAAATCTTATTTCTAAAGCAAATCTGAGATATGGCAAAAATTTTCTCAAATAAAATATATAAATGAATCAAGTAAATAAATCTTGAGAAATATTCTATTTGAACATTACTTTCTTTTCAAATGTTATGACAGATGTTTGCATTGTTGTTTTTGAACTGACTTCTATCTATAATCTGGCTATATTTAATAGAAAAAAGTGGGGGAAGGGGGAAATAGTAACCAGACCAGACATTTCCCTTTGAAATGGTCCATTCACCCCCTGCGACCCCTTTTATTTGTCAAATTCATTTATTTTGATTCTATGAGGTGTGAGAGACAGCAAAATCTCCTCTACAGAGAGCTAGCAGATTTTAGAAGATAAATTATTTTGTCAGAGAGAGAGAGACCAAAGAGGAAGCACGGGCAACAGAATGACCAGATGGTCTAGATAATGATACCGTACACAACCCAAGTAAACCACAGCTGTTTATAAATGTATCTGTTGACAAATGTTAATTTCAAATGGAAATCCTACTCCGATGAACCAATGAGAGTATCTAATTGAAGTTTAATGTGAAAGCAATAGAAAAGTAATAATAGAACAGAACTTTAAAGAACTATCAGCTCTCTGTTCAGCACGCACCAATGTTCTTTGAATATATTTTTTATGTATGCTAGTCAGGACTAATTGTAACCAAATGCTTCAGTACTGCATATAGTCAGTCTTGACGTCACATTTGCGTCCCATGTGGTGAAGAGTTTTCCACTACAAACCTTAATAACTCCTGTGTGGTGTGGTGTGATGTGGTATGGTATGTGCATGTGCGTGTGTGCGTGTATGTGTGTGTGTGTGTGTGTGTGTGTGTGTGTGTGTGTGTGTGTGTGTTTGAATGGGCAAGATGTATCTATGGAAAATTTCAGCACTCCAAGTCAGACGCTAATTCCCAAGAAGTAACTCATACCTATAGCATAGCCATATTCCTGATCTTTCCCTCTACTAATATCAGAGATTTCTCATCTACAGCTGTGATTGGAGACATGTTTTGTGGAATGCAGAAAATTACCCAAGACTTAGAGGTTTAATGGTTAAAAAGCAAGAGTGTCGGTTCCTTATACTTTCAACATAGAACAACCAAAATTCCATCTCACAAATTCAGAAATTTCTAGGTTTGGTAGGGACATCTCATCCCCTTAGACAGGGGACTTCCTTAAATCGACAATAATTGAACACTGATTCTAATAGGGCTATTCAGGAAATAGGCAATAAGAAATTGATTTTTATTATAAGGCAAGTAATAATTATAAATGTTAACAAGGGATTGACCAAGTCCAATCCTTAATATCATGAAGCTTGCACAGCTGATACAATCTCTACATGGAGTTTGGAGAATGCACAGGTCTTCTGTAACTGATTCTGGTGTGCTAACCATATGGTGAAGAAATTGCCTTTTCATTTGGCTACTGAACCAAATTGGGGAATGTTCAAAAACCCCTAACCAGGCTAAAGTTAGCCTCTTTTTTCCTTTCTGATTTGAATGAAAATGATATTTAGTAAATGATTAGATGCAGAGAGGTGTCAAGCCTGTCTTGCTCAAGACTGAAATCTCTCCCATAAATATGGAGCTTCTTTTCTTTGACTTGTGGCATGAGTTCTTTCCTGTTTTAAATGAAGGTAATAAAAATTTATAAAGCACTTTCTATGTCCCTGGCACTATGCTAAATACTGGGAATATAAGCAAATATATACAAGCAAAAAGTAGTGCCCTAATTCCCTCTAATGGGGAAGACAAACAAAAAGGAGTCAAAAAGTTGTGTGGGAAGAAAGGACAGTGGGATATGAACATTTCAAATGCTGTGTACACAGAATCTCATAGCTAAAAGAGGTTTCAAAGTCATTGAGTCTCAAAGATATCCCTTACAAGAATCCCCTCAAAAATTTCTCTGAACTGTGGTCATCTTATTTCTGCTTATAGTCCTTCAAATATAGGCACTCACTTCTTCCTGGGACAGGACATTTCACATTAAAGCCATCATTCTTATTATAAATTTCTGTATACTTAAAGTCTATTTCTTTGCAATTTCCATCATTTCTTCTCATTTTGCTATATTTCTCCTTCACATAACTAGAAATTAAACTTATTTAATATTTAAATATTTAAGAAAAGCTATCATGTTCCAGCATACTTTTCTTCTCAAAAGTAAATTCATATTTTCTTCAACCCATCTTTATTTCACAGAAACTTCCAGTTACCCATAATCCTATTATTGTTGTTAAATTATTTTTCAATTTGTGTCTGAGTCTTCATGACCTCATTTTGTGGATTTTTGTGACAAAGATACTAGAGTGGTTTGGCAATTCCTTCTCCAGCTGATTTTATAGAAGAGAAACTGAGGCAAAGTTAAATAACTTGCTCAGGGTCTTAAAACTGGAAATATCTGAGACCAGGTTGAACTCAGAAAGATGAATCTATCATTTGTACATTCTACATATTGTGAATATCTTTTCTAAAATGCGATACTCAAGACTGATATCAAAAAAGCCTGGAGAAACTCACATGAATCAATGCTAAGTGAAGTGAGCAGAATCAAGAGAATATTGTCCATGGTTACAACAAGATTATGTGATGATTAACTGTGATGGGCGTGGCTCTTTTCAACAATGTGATGATTCAAGGCAGTTCTGATACACTTGGCACAGAAAATGCCATCCTCTGAGAGAGGACTGTGGAGACAGAATGTGAATCAAACCATAGTATTTTCACCTTTTTTGATTTTTCTTTGCTTTTCTTTCTTGGGTTTTTTTTTCCTTTTTGTTCTGATTTTCCTTGCTTAATAGGGCAAATATAAAAAAATATTTAAAATAATTGCATATATTTAAGCTAGATCAGAGGGAAGGAGAAAAACTGGAATGCAAAGTCTTTAAAAAATGAATGTTGAAAATTCTCTTCACATGTATTTGGAAAATAAACTACTATTGTAAATAAATAAATAAAATTGGAGACTCAGAACTGTATACAGTACTTACCGTACGCTCTGACGTGAATAGAGTATAATGTAATTCCCTTATTCTAGACTTTACATTTATGCAGAATTTTTGGTGTGGCATAATTATCTTCAGGAATATAAATACTACAAATTTATAGAAAATACTGATTTTAAAATTGTTTAAAGAATATGTAAAATAGTGTATCTTATTAAAATTCAACATAATCACTGTCTTAAGGTATGCATCACTACAAGATCAATTGTTCTACATTTATTTACTTTATTTTTAACTTATGAAATAAAAAAGTATTTCCATAATGCCATAATAAAAATGATGATTACACCCAAAACTAAACCTCAATGCTACTATGTATAATTTGCTATTCTTTTCAAATATATAATAAAGTTATATAAAATTCTCTTTTTTTACTTTTTGAAAATCACTTGCATTAAGGCTATTTAAAGAATAAAAATTTGATGCATACATGATGGTTTTGATAGGACACCACAAGAAAAAGCTTAATGGAGACAGATCACATGACTAAATCAACCAAGCAAGAGGATCTTTTGTAAAGATATATTTGTCAGACAAAAGGTCATCTAGAAACTGTTGAACATGCAATGTATAATGACAGATTGTCCCTTTGTGTTACAATTGGAATGAAAATTATGTTATTAAAATTTTTAAATAATTAAACTTCCAAATGAAATTTTCATTATTTAGCTTTTTTCTTGTTGTTTGTCCTTTGTTCTCAAAGAAAACCATGACAACCATAAAGTGATACCATGCCATGCAAGTGAAATGGATTTTAGTGAAGGTGTGTGTGTGCAAAGTCAACAGCCTCACTTTCATCTCAATCACTTTTTTCTCTCTGTGTCCAATGGCAAGATATAGATCAAGATGAGTGGAGATGGTCTTGGATGAGTCCCAACAAAAATCCCATGCATATGTAAGTTATAATTACCAAGCGAACGAATGGGATGCAATGTATTTAAAGAAATATTAGTAACATTGTATATTGAATTTTAAAATTGGTTCCGCAGAAAAAGGTCATCTCTCTTTTATCTATCTATCTATTTATTTATTTTAATAGTTTTTATTTACCAGATATTTGCATGGGTAATTTTACAACATTGACAGTTGCCAAACATTTTGTTCCAATTTTCCCCTTTCTCCCCCCCCTCCAGATGGCAGGTCGACCAATACATGTTAAATATGTTAGAATATAAATTAAATACCATATATGTATACATGACCAAACAGTTGTTTTGCTGAACAAAAAGAATCGGACTTTGAAATAGTGTACATTTAGCCTGTGAAGTAAATCCAAAATGCAGGCGGACAAAATTAAAGGGATTGGAAATTCTATGTAGTGGTTCATAATCATCTCCCAGACTTCTTTTGCTGGGTCTAGCTGATTCAGTTCATTACTGCTTTATTGGAACTGATTTGGTTCATCTCATTGTTGGAGAGGGCCATGTCCATCAGAATTGATCATCATACAGTATTGTTGTTGAAGTGTATAATGATCTCCTGATCCTGCTCATTTCACTCAGCATCAGTTCATGTAGTCTCTCCAGGCCTTTCTGAAATCATCCTGTTGGTCATTTCTTACAGAATAATAGTATTCCATAATATTCATATACCACAATTTATTCAGCCAATCTCCAATTGATGGGCATCCACATAGTTTCCAGTTTCTGGCCACCACAAAGAGGGCTGCCACAAACATTCTTACAATACAGGTCCCTTTCCTTTCTTGAAGATCTCTTTGGGATACAAATCCAGTAGCAACACTGCTGGGTCAAAGAGTATGAACAGTTTGATAACTTTTTGAGCATAGTTCCAAATTGCTCTCCAGTTCTACCAACAATGTATCAGTGTTCCTGTTTGCCCACATTCCCTCCAACATTCTGCATTACCTTTCCCTGTCATTCTAGCCAATCTGACAGGTGTGTAGTGATATCTCAGAGTTGTCTTAATTTGCAATTTCTTTATTTGAGAATTGTCTGTTCATATCCTTTCACCATTTATCAATTGGAGATTGTCTTGATTTCTCATATATTAGAGTCAATTCTTTAAATATTTTGGAAATGAGGTCTTTATCTGAACCTTTGACTGTAAAAATGTTTTCCCAGTTTATTGTTTCCCTTCTAATCTTATCCGCATTGATTTTGTTTGTACAAAAACTTTTCAATTTGATATAATCAAAGCTTTCTACTGTGTGATCAATAATGATCTCTAGTTCTTCTTTGGACATGAATTCATTCAAAAAAGGTCATCTCAAATCATCTTCATCACTCGTTGTTATCTATTCATTATCTCCCAGATTTAATCTTATTCCAGTCCCTCTCCATTCTGCTTATTTGTTATTTCAGGTACATTTTAGGAGGTACTGAGTTCATATACATAGTTAGTATTCTCCATCTTTTTCTAAACTTTAAGCTGCCGGAGAGCAGGGAACATACTTTATTCATCTTCATTTCCATTGTAACATCTGGCAATAAATATTGGTTTAATGAATGAAAGGACTTGTGCTAAAAACAAAAATTTTAATACCCTAAAGCCAATTTGTTGAAAAGACTCTTCAGAATTTTTTTAGCTTAGTCCTTTGTAGAGAGGTATATACTGTGAGTGTTTATATTGTGCCACAAAGCTTTCAAACTACAAAAGATCAAACTATATTGATGTCACAGTGGACATTACTGGAGGAAAATAGAACTTAGTGGTTATAAATGAACTGATAAAAAATTGTAAACAAATGCAGAATAGCGAGATGCATAAGAGGCAACTGAATATGATGGAAAGAAACTTGGATCCAAAATGAGAAAACCTGGATTTGAATTCTTGTTCCATAAATTATTAATTGTATAATGTTGGGCCCTTTATCTAATTTTACTCAGCTTTGGTTTCCTCTTCAGCAAAATGGAGAAAAGCTCACTTGCAATACCTTAATGAAATAAATGATGTAAGTATCAAATGAAATAATGTATATAAATGTGTTATAAAGTACTATATAAATGTCACCTAGCTGTAATAGTAAGAATTGGCCTAGTCATTTCTAGAATCTAACCTGATTTAATATGAATAGTTGTGTCTTCAATTTTGAATGCCTTAGGACAGCGAGGTGGTGTTGTGAATTGAGTACTGGTCCTTGAGTTAAGAGAGCCTTACTTCAAATCCAGCTTCAGACACTTGACACTTACTAACTGTGTAACTAACTCTAGGTAAGCCACATAAACCTGATTGCCTTGTAAAAAAATTTAAGTGCCTGGATATATTTAGTGAAGTTCATGAAATTTATTCACACTAAGGAATATGAGTTTGCTTGGGGAAGAGTTAGAGAATTCCCAGATGATTTATTAGAAAATAAATTTTTTCACTGTTCATCACATTCAACAACTTATTAGAAAGTAACCCATTTTGGTACCAAATCTCCCCCCAGCTTATCCTGACAGATATTTGAAGTACCAACACAGATAAAAATCAAATTTTGTTCTGGAGAAAATATAATGAGTTTATGGCAGCTATATTCAATCAATTGGGAGAACAACTGGCATTTTTTCAGCCTTCTCAAAATTGTAATTACTACATATGCTAAAGGGACAAACCCTAAAACAGACACTGCTTCCTAAGAGACAATGAGGGCTAGTAAGAAAAACATTGGAACAGGAGTCTAGAAACCTGGGTTCAAGTTTTCAATCTGCTACTTTCTAGCTATGTGACCTAGTCATTTTATTTCCAGGAGACTTGAGACAGAAAAAATGGGATCATAAATCTAATTACTTTGTGAAAGTGTTTGGAGAATCAAATGAGATGATGTTTGTAGCATGTTTCATAAGCTTTTAAGCATAATATGTAAATGTCAACTATTATAATTATTGAAATAGCTAGCCCATATTTCTGATGTTTCTGAAAGTTGAGATCACAGGGAAAAGCAAACAGCAGTTCAGGAAAAGAATATTACTCAAGTGTCATCATTCTCCACCACTATCAATTATTACTTAGATTATAAAAAGTTTCAAGACCTTTCCTGAATATTGAGGATCACTGGGCTGCCACAGGTGATAGATGTATTTCCTCTCATTAAAATCTTCCAGCAAGTATTTGAAAACTACTTGTTATTAAAGAAGAAATTTTGATGTTTAAAGCATTGGGAAGAAGGTATAAAAATCTAATTTAACATCCAGCCATTCTGGAAAGCAATTTGGAACTATGATCAAAGAGTTATCAAACTGTGCATACCCTTTGACCCAGCAGTGTTACTACTACTGGGCTTATATCCCAAAGAGATTTTAAAGAAGAGAAAGGGACCTGCATGTGCAAGAATGTTTGTGGCAGCCCTCTTTGTAATGGCCAGAAACTAGAAACTGAGTGGATGCCCATCAATTGGAGAATGGCTAAATAAATTGTGGTATAAGAATTTTATGGAACATTATTGTTCTGTAAGAAACAATCAACAGGATTATTTCAGAAAGGCCTGGAGAGACTTACATGAACTGATGCTGACTGAAATGAGCAGGATCAGAAAATCATTACATACTTCAACAATACTAAATGATGATCTGTTCTGATGGATGAGGCCCTCTCCAACAATGAGATGAATCAAATCAGTTCCAATAGAGCAGTAGTGAACTGAACTAGCTACACCCAGCGAAAGAACTCTGGGAATTGACTATGAACCACTACATAGAATTCCCAGTCCCTATATTTTTGTCTGCCTACATTTTTGATTTCTTTTACAGGCTAATTGTACACTGTTTCAATGTCTGATTCTTTTTGTACAGAAAAATAACTGTTTTGACATGTATACATATATTGTATTTAACTTATACTTTAACATATTTAACATGTATTAGCAAACCTGCCATCTGGGAGAAGAGGTGGGGGAAGAAGGGGAAAAGTTGAAACAAAAGGTTTTTCAATTGTCACTGCTGGAAAATTAACTATGCATAAAATTTTTGTAAAAATTAAATAAATAAAATAATTTAAAAAAATTTTTAAAGCTAATTTAGACTAAATGTGAGGAAATAATTTATAACAATTAGAGTTTTCCAAAAACAGAATGGGCTTCCTTGGGTTTCTCTTTAAACTCTGGGTAAACCATTATCTGGTATTGATTACAGAGGATTCTTATTCAGATGTAGAATTTGACTAGTTAGCCTAAAGTCCCTTTCGATTCTGTAGTTTATGTCTTCCATTTAAAAAGAAAAAACTGTAATTCTATCATTGGTGACAAAATAAGAAGAGGAAGCCTAGGCTCACCTGTTAGACAACAATTTATTTGAAAAAGATTGAGAGTTTCAGTGGGCTGAAAGTTCAATATGAATAAAAAATATGATATAATGACATACTGGAAAGGTAATAAAATACTAGAATGCTTTAAGAGAGGCATAGTGACAAAACTTAAAGAGATAATGTGTGTTTATATTCTGTCTTGGTCAAATCACATTCTGAGTGTTGTATTCATTTCTTGGATCAGTATTAAAAAGGAGTTTGAGGAGATGTTGACTGCTCCAGGAGGGTAGACAATAAGAATTATGAAAATTTCCATGCTAAAGTTATATGAGGAGAAGTTGATGTAATTAAATATATTTGGCAAAGTAAAGATTAAACGGAGTAGGTGGATGAATTTTATTATAGCAGAGAGAGAGAGAGAGAGAGAGAGAGAGAGAGAGAGAGAGAGAGAGAGAGAGAGAGAGAGAGAGAGGAGAGATGATAGAACATTTTAAAGTGTTTCTTAAGTGTTAGATTTTGTGTTAAATGTTGGTGATACAATAAATAATCAAGACAATCACTACTCTCAAGGAACTTATATTCCAATAGGTAAAGATAATACATGAAAGAAGAGCTGGAAAGTGGCTTGAGGATGAGGAATGAGGGAGAAATGCAGGTAATGAGACAGATATGGAAGAGGAAAAGAAGGGATAGAGAGAAAAGGTGAGAGAGAGACAGAGGCAGAGTCAGTGAGAGAAACAGAGATAGATGGAGAGACAGAGAGATACACGCAGAAACAGAGGCACAGAAACAGAGACATAAATAGAAATAGAAAAACAGAGACAGAGAAAGACAGACAGACAGACAGACACAGAGTTAGTTGAAGCATACTATAGAAATGCTATTAGTTCTACTAGGCCCCCAGAGGGCAAAACAAAGAGTAGGATGTAATTGTTTAAGTCCAAATCTGAACTCAGCAAGATGAGTAGCCTTGATGTACACTAGATACCATCCAAGAGATATTTTTATGTTTGATATTATAATAAAAAAAATTTCCCAATAATCAGAACAGTCCAAAAGTAAAATAGGTTTCCTATGAAGTAATGGATGCTTTCAAAGAAACATCTTCAAGCAAAAGGTGATGTAGAGAGTCAGAACTCTGTTAAAGTATACTTGAAAGAAGTGTACTTGAAACAAGGTGTTAACTCAGAGGAATTGATGAGGCAATGGTTATCTAGTTTACATATATACTTAGTACTTAGCATGGTGATGTAATGGTTCTCTAAGTTCACACATGCATAGTGTGCTGTAATGATGTATTTGTAATAGAGTATATAAGGATCAATAGGGACTGAAAAAGAGACATTCCATCTCCTACCATCCTAGTGGCTCTCCTACCTTCTGCATTCCTCCACTAAGACCAAGGACTTGGCCTGGTTCTGAGATCCTCCAGAGAGCAGTCTGGACATTATATTTTAATCCATCCTGGTGTGGGGGCTCTAGAAAGCAATGGCACATTTTGTCACCCCAGCTTGGGGGCTCTAGGAAGCAGGATATTACATTGAGATGTGCAGACTGCTGACTGGCTGATTGGCTGAGATTGCTGAAATAGACTGGGAGACTGAAGGAGACAATAAGAAGTTTGGACTTTATCCCTGACTATTCTCATGGCGACTATTCTGCTGAAACCAAGGCAGGTTTCTGGACGACCTCCAGAAAGTTGACCAGAATATTACATTTGGCACCCAAAAGTGGATGTAAGGATTTATACTCAGTAGTTCAACTGACAAGATCATGAGTTCAGTGGAGAAGTCCCCTTGACCCAGAAATACAAAATGCAGAGTACAAAAATAGATAAGCAGGAAACTTTGGTAAGAGCTAAATTAGTGTTTCAGCTTAAATGCAACAAATGCTTAAAAAAGAACCTTCCCTACCCCAAGGAAAGTGATTAGAGTGCATAGTTAAGCTAATAAAAACCAAAGGTTTGATTGTAACTTGGAAGCAGATCAATGAACTTTTAGAAATATTAGAGTACATATTTCTTTGGTTCTCCAAGGAAGAAAAATTAGAGCCAGATAAGTGAAAACTACTGGGAAAGCAACTAATTGAATATTGCAATGATAATGGTTTTGATTCAATTCCTAAGGAAACATTCTATATATACAACATAATACAATTGGCTTTAAGGAATTACATAAGTTTTAGCATAAGGAAAAAGGAGAAAGAGCAGGAGGGGATTGGTATTGACAAAGTAGCTGAAAAGCATGAAGAATTAGACAAGAAAGGAGTTAAATACAGTGCTGATGAAATTAAAAAGAGGGATAGTACTGACAGAATAGCTGAAAAGCATGAAGAATTAAACAAAAAAAGGAGTTAAGTACAGTGTTAATGAAATTAAGGAGTGTGGTGCTTCACAGAAGGAGTCATTAGGGCATTTCCCATGTCATCACTCTCCCCCCTCAATTTCCCCTTCTTGGGTGGAGGGAGGAGAAGGAGTGGGAGGGGTAGTGACACAATTAGCACCAACCATGCAGCAGCTTTGTCTACCCCTTATGACAAAATTAGAAAAGGCACTATTTAAAGCTAAAAAAGAAGAACAGGATATATCTGATTTAAGAATAAAAACATACCCTGTGATTGAAGAATTTGATTCTTCAGGTCAAACTAGGAGAAGATACACTTCTTTTGATCTGGAAATTATCAAAGATCTGAAAAAGGGTTGCACTTTTTATGAGGCTACATCGTTTGATATTAAGATGGTATTTGGCTTTTGAAATTTTAACCCCTAGTGAATGGAAATTTATAGGCTTTCGGAGTATTACAAACTCACTAGATAATAATAATAACAATAATAATAATAATCACCACGAGAATAGTCAGGGATAAAAGCCAAAGTCTTCATTGTCTTCTTCAGTCTCCCTGTCTGCTTCAGTAATCTCAGTCAGTCACAGTCAGCAGTCTGCACATCTCAATGTAATGTCCTAATTTCCAGAACTCCCAAGTTGGGGTGACAAAACATACCTTTGCTTTCAAGAGCCCCCACCAGGGGGGGTTAAAATATAGTGTCTAGACTAGCTCTCTGGAGGATCTTGGGACCAGCTTAAGTCCTTGGTTTTAGTGAAGGAATGCAGAAGGTAGGAGAGCCACCAGGATGGTGGGAAATGGAATGTATCCCAGTCCTTGTTGATCCTTATATACTCTAATACAACTACATCATAACACCACATTATGCATGTATGAACTTATTATATCATCATGCTAAGTACTAAGTATATATGTAACCTAGATAACCATTGTCTCATTAATTCCTTTGAGTTAACACCTTGTTTCAAGGTTCTTTCAAGTATATTTCTCCAGAGTTCTGGCTCTCTACATCTCCTGCTTTCTTTTGTTTTAGAACACAGGTGGTCACACCCTCCCTAACTTCTCAGGAAGGGAGGTGAAAACACCAAAGGAAAATGGGGAGTCAAACCAGATTTTGTTAGTGGATTTCTGAAGGGTCTCACTTGAAACAGGTATACATAAATCCATCAGCATGGGAAGTATTACACAAGCACATAGTAATATAACACAGGCTAGTAGGCTCTCCCTACAGCCAGCAAAGGCTCAATGTGGTGTAACAAACATGAATTATACATGCAAATAGTGATATAACAAACATTATGAATCAACATGGTATTGTAAAAGATTTCCATAAGTCTTAAAAGGAGGTATATACATATACATACATCCCCCTTAGCAGCTAAGGGATAGTCCAAACCCAATCTATTTTCCATTTCTTCATGTGTCAGGGAATCTCATGAGTCCTGAAGATTTTGAAGTCCTACAACAGTCTTATTATGTATTAGAGAATCCAATGATTCCTGATGGTTTTCAAGTCCTGTAACAATCTTATGTCTCAGAGAATCCAATGATTCCTGTGGGTTTTGAAGTTCTGCAATAGTTTTATCAACAATTTTTCATGTCAGGGAATTCAATGATTCCTGTGGGTTTTGAAGTTCTGTAACAGTATTATCAGCAATTTTTGATGTTCATGAGTCAATTGCCACACACATTGGGTTAACAATCATGCTTTTTTCAGTAGCACATGTAGTCAGAGATGGAACCACCCAATGTTTCTTGAGTTTTCTTCTTTGTTTTGAGATTTTTCTCTTTTTCTGTCATTCTCTGATGGACAAGACAAATACAGCTTGCTGGCACATATCTGATTACTTCTCATCTGTAGATATACAAACAAACCCTCTCCCCTAAGCAGTTAAACTATATGGTCCCTTCCATTCACCACTTTCTGGACCTCTCCACATCCTCTGGTGATGATATTGGAGCTGCTTGGACTGGACATTGCCCTTCTGTCTGGTTATAAAATCTGTTTTCTCTCCAGTTGCAGTCCCTTTTTTCATATCTGATTGCTTCTTGGTTGATAGATCAAGTAATCCCTTTCTTCCTTCAGGTTGCTTCTCAGCTGATTGATCATGTCTGAGTACTGAACTTCTAAAGACTGTCTGGGTGTAACATTGGCTGCCAACATGCTCCCAAGTGTTTTTTGCATGGGGCCCTAGAGCTGGACCCTGCATCTCATTTCCCTGAATCAGTCCACATTCTGATGCCTAATGGAAACCTCTGTTGCATTTTGGACATGGGGTATTGGGTCTTGTTCTCCCACCCTGTTTTCTTACTCTATGCCAACATTGAGCTTTCAGTCTCTCTGGAAGTCCCTTTCCAAAAGGGACCCTGTCTTCCCATGTTCAGATCTTGGGAAGTCTGCATCATAGTCTGAGTATAAAAGGCATTTGTGCCCTCTGTGGCACAGCATCTTATGATCTCCTCTAAAGGAGCAGCTTTGTGTATTTCTAGTATAATTCTTCTACAAACCTCATTAGCAGTTGCTCTAGCAAGTTGTTTTATCATTATTCCTGTTGCTGCATTTTTACCAATAGTTCATTTGACAGCTGTCTGTACATGTCCCATGAAATCAAAAAAGAGTTCATTTGAACCTTGCTCTATTTTTGTGAAGGCTTTCCCTCTATCTTGTTTTCCTGGGAGGGTGCCCCATGCTTTCATAGCAGCACCAGCAATTTGCTCATATGCAAGGGTAATTAATCTGTGCTAAAGTGTCTGCATAATGGCCTATACCTGCTAGTTGATCAAAATTATTGGTATATTGGGAGTAGAGGGAGGGAGGGGATAATTTGGAAAAAATGAATTCAAGGGATAAAATACTTATCTTTCCTAGATCTCACTCTAGTATTCTATAATTATTCTGTGCAAATTTGATTTCTATATAGTTGTCTTTTTTTATAAAAAATACTCATGCATATATACTGTTAAAATATATATATAAATAAAATTTAAAAAAAATATTGGTATATTAACTCCAGTTTGCCTATTTAATTGGTCTTGTATTCTACAAGGTGAGAAACAGTTTTTCTGGTATGGTAAAATAGACATTCTTTTCCAGATAAGGAATGGGTTATATCTTATCTAAGAAGTTCCTTCCAACTATATAAGTTTGTGACTATTGTTCTGTGGTTCAGATATATGGTGGCATGATATCTGATCCTTAGATGTGTGTGTGTGTGTGTGTGTGTGTGTGTGTGTGTGTGTTTAATTTAGTGGTCTATGATCTGAATGAATAGTTAAGTATAGTAGCAGTGAAAAAAAGACAATTATTTAGACATAGATACCTAGAACAGCAGTTCTTTGAATAGTAGTAAATATCATGAAACTAAAGCATTCCATTGACAAATAGTTGAACAAATTGTGGCATACAAATATAATGGAGCTTTGTTTTTGCCATAAAAATGATGAAAGGGATTGTTTTAAACAAACCTAGGAAGGCTTACATGAAATGCTACTTGAGTGAAGTGAGTAGAATGAAACATTCATTTTTAATGACCAAATATAGAAATTTTGTTTTGCTTACCTATGTATATCTATTTGAAGGGATTTATTTTACTTTCTGTCGATTTAAGACAAAGAGTTGGGTGTGGGGTGGAGAGCAGGAAATAATAAGGCAATGCTCATCTTACTTAATGTTAATTTTAGAAAAAAAAATCATAGGAAAAAATGATTAACAATTGAGCACAAGCATACTGTATAATTGAATGCAAATCCTTAGCACCAATTCTTAACTCGAATTAGTAAGACAGAGTGAGTGTGATGAGGAGAGTGGATATTAAGGCCACAAAGACCCCAGATGCTTCTTGTCTCTATAGTCTTCAAGAAGGGTAGCGTCACCCTGTGATGATTCCCATTCAGTGATGTTAGCATGATGGAACAATGTTGACAACCATTGGAACATACCTACAAATTCCCAGTAAACACTGGGGTCATGAAGGTAAAGCGTCAGGGACTAAGGTTCTCAATTATCTTGGAATATAGAAATAATTTGAGAATACAAACCAACTCATGATTCACTATAGGATTATTTCATAGTGATTTTGAAATTTATAGGGAAGATTCTTTTCAGTCTCTATTTAGTTCTGAATATATGGAAAAATAAGTTAGATTTGAAAGCTTTCCAGGGTTGAGAATAGTCTTTTATCTACTTGTCAATAGTGTGAGAAATGTAGGTTGTAACACTCCTACAATTCAAAGGTAATTCCTGACATAAGAATGTTTCTTCTAATAATAGGTAGAATGAAATATAAGCCCTTCTCTTGGTGGTTCAGAATTCTGCCTATACTCTTCTTCCTTATCTTTTTGCCTTGGTGGAGCAGTTCAACCTACATTATTCTTATACTTGAATTCTTTGTCTTGTCCTATAACCAGAGATCCTTTGCCAAAACTCAGCCTTGAATGAATCCTACCATTCACCACCTTTCCTCATGTTTATATGCTTCTGAATGGATCCAGGGAAAGTCATAAAACTGTGCTGACTGGGCTCAGTACAAATTATGTTACATAATCTCAAATGGGCCCTTGTGTAAAGCAATCCCTTTATATCTCCTAATCATTTCAGCCTCTCACTCAACACTACACCCATTCTGTATCTTTCATTTCTTCTTCAAGCCTTTTATGGCACCTCCTTTCCAATCCTTGCATCTGAGGACCTCTAGTCCTAGTTACTGAAAAAAACTAATAAAAATATTCACTTTCTTTCAACCTTCCAAAGGCCTTCAACCCTCAGATGCTTTCTTTCATTATCTCCTTCACTTCTGTCTCTCATGAAATGGTAAATCCTTTTCCTTACTTAAGCAAACTTCTCTATAGTGTCATGAGTAAAAATTTTTGAGAGACAGAGTTTGGATAAATTATAGTTAAATTTTATCAGACATACCTAGCAAGCAGTTAACCAAAAAGACTCATTTGTCCTCTCAATGACTAAAAAGAGAGCTAACCTATGAAACTGTTAATATTTTAAAAGCCTGTTGTATAGCTAAGGGCAGAAATCAACTGAGATTTGTTGACAAGTAATGAGAGAATGAACATTATAATAAGAGTTGGACTTACCTAATGGTAGGCTGGAGATATGAATCTGACTACTTGTTTTGGACAAAAATATTTATCTATATCCATATCATCCATACAGGACAATCTAGAGAAAAGGGAGAATCAACATTTTCTCAGACCTGTCTGAGAAATGAGTTTTCCCTTTAATTTTCAGCCCTGCACTTCAAAAACTGATTGAATAATCCATAGGGGGCAATGTCTGAATGAGAAAGTTGAAAAGAAAAAAGTCCCTCAATAATTGTTTATTAAGGTAGGAAATAAGCATTTCTCTCATTTTCCCATTTGATTCTATTGAGATACATAGACTCCTCAATGAATCACTGATATTTGAAGCACTTCGTCAAGAGTTCTTAATTATTGATCAACACATTGACAAAATCAAAAAGGGTAGTGTCTTGATACTTGATACTATCTTCAATAGATCATCACCTCTGTCATCATTCTCTAACTCTTCAACTCTTTATTTACTAGCTTCTTTCCTACTATCTTCCAACATAACTTATGTCTCCCTGAATCCTTAAAAAAATAAAAAACTTTATTTGGTGGTATTCTCTCTGCTAGTTGTTCTCCTATATGTTATATCCTGCTATATGTGCTATAATCTTTCTCCCCGTTTTGGCTGGACTCTGAGAAAACTGTCTTAATTTGTTCTTCTCCTGCCTCTTTACTGGCCTCATATCTCACTATTCAATTTAAACTGTTGTCCTCGAAGTTCCTAATTATCTCTTTTTGTTGTGGTTGAGTCATTCCAGTCATGTCCGTTGACCATTTTAATTGCCTTTTCTCCATCTTCATTTTCCTTTGATTTTTCTTTATCCCTGGACACTATTAATAACTTGGATCTTTCTCCTACTATGTTTTTATGACATTGCTGTATTATGGTTTTCCTCCTATATATCTGACAGCTTTAGTCCTTTTTTGTTGGATCTTCCTACAGGTCACAATCATTATCCTTGGGTATTTTCCAAGCCTTTGTCCCAGATCCTCTTCCTTTTTCTCTCTATACTGTCTCTGTTGGTAATCTCCTCAACTTGCCTGGGTTCATTTATCATTTAGAGGCATTGTCAGATCTATTTATCCAGTGCTTACTTCTCTCTGTAGAACTTATATCTTCAATGGCCTTATGGATTTCTCATCTTTTATGCCCTATAAGCATCTCAAACTCAATACTTGCTGCAGAGAATTTGTAATATTTTCCTCCAAACTCTTCCTTCTTCTTAACTTCCCTATTATGTCAAATACACTACCCTCTCCTAGCTATCCAGGCCCTCTTACTCTTCATATCAAATTCTTTCTCCCATTGCTACACAATCCAATCTGCTTTCAAATCTTTTCATCTTTCAAAATAATTTCTTTCTCTCCACTTGCATGACCACCATGCTAGGATAAGCCTCCATATCTTCAGGTATAGATTAATGAATGCAAGAATTTTCTACTAGTTGATATGCTCCAGGTCTCTTCTCATTTTGGTATATCTTCCATTTATTTATCAAAATGGTTTCCCTAGCATTCCCTAACAAGAGAACTGTTTTCCTTGTGTTAATCTGTGTTTATGATAGAAAAATTCTACAACTAACTGTGAAAGACAAATATTTGGATCAAGCCAATAATCCAAGGCAATTTCAAAGGACCCATGATACTATCCACCTTGAGAAAGAGAACTGATAGACTCTAAATATACCATGAAATATAGTTTTCCAAACTTTCTTTATTTTTATTTTTTTTTACACAACGTGACTAACATGGAAATATGTTTTTCATGACTTTACATAGATAACAGATATCAAATAGCCTTTTCAAAGAAGGGGGAAGGGCAATAGGAAAGTAGGGAAATTTTACTCATTTTTTTAAAATGAGCTTTAAATGTTTATATGTAATTAGGAAATATTTAATGAAATAAAATAATTTGAAATAATTATTTTCCTAAAGCACAAAATCTGACAACATTATTCACAACTTTTGCTACTTAAACATTCTAGTGGCTCTCTATTATCTCTAGAATAAAATATAATGTTGCCAAGTCAACAAGTATTTATTAAATATCTGTAATGTGTCAAGAATTATACTTAGGATTGGAAGTACAAAATAATGAGCCAAAAATAGTTAATGCACTTAGAGAATTTGAAATCTAATAGCAAAGATGAAGTGCAAATAATTATATGTAAAGTCCTCTGTTTAGATTTTAAAATCTAGCATATCCTATCTATTTCCTATATTTCTAGTCTTAATATAGTTTCTCTCCCTAAGATATATTCTAAAATTCAGCAACACTGGTCAATTTGCTGTTCCCCCAACATGACATTCCACTTTTCAATTCCATACTACTTCACATGCTATCTGCTAAACCTGAGATATTCTTCTTCCTTACCTCTGCTTCCTAATTCCTTAAAGACTTAGGAAAAATAGGACCATCTATAAAAGGCCTTTCCATTTTCCCCCACCTCTCCCACTGCTTCTAGTGGTTTCCTTCATATATCTTGTATATGTCATGTGTATATGTAGTTATTTGCATGTAATCTCCCTCATTAGAATGACACTTCTTGAGGGCATGTACCATGATTTTGTCTCTATTTGCAGTCTTGCACTGAACAAGTACTTAGTAAATTCTTGATAACTAAATGATCCTTGGTGAGTTGAAAATACGCTAATGGCAGGCTTCTGCACCTTTACCACCATAATTTATTGAAAACCCAGTGTTGCCACTGTGACCTAGTACCAAGACACTCTTGACAAAACAAGAAATGTTTTGACTCATACTTCCACCAATGATACTTCATAATATATAGTTTATTTCCAAGTCTCAAGAGATGTGGATAAAGATATCCTCAGATCTTGTCAATGCCATCAGATTAATACCATATTTCAAATATAAGATGGTCTTTATTTTACCTCACAGAAAGACCATGAAGGACTTTGAGGAGCTCATAATCATTCAAGAGCAACTTTCCTTCACCCTTAGTGAGAAACTTAAGGGTTCTTCACCCAAGGTCTAAGATGGTTCTCTAGTCTCTTAGAGCCACCCTGTGGTTAAATTAAGTCCGGTTGGTAAACATTTGATCGGTAATAACAATTTGAAGTTTGCAATATTGTAGCGAGCTATCGTCTCCAGAAGCTGCTGGATCGCTCTCTGGGAAGAGATCTGCTGTGTCTACTCAAATCTCTCAGACAGATTCTTCTTCCTGTAACGAACCATTGTCTCCAGGCAGTTGCTGTTAACTCTTGTCCAAAGAAGTGACTTCCCTTCCTGCAGAGAGCCCCGTCAAGCCTGATGCAATTCAGAGTCTTTCTTCTTGAATCCTTGCTCTGAATCTCCTCCAGCTCTTATCCTTCTCCAGGCCGATCTGCTCTCTGGGCCCAGTGCTATCTCTTTTATCCTCCCAGAGAATGGGCGTGGGATAATGCAAGGGCTTCTGGGAAGAACCATCCCAGCCAATGAGCTTGCCCCCTCTATCAAGTCAACCTGAGTTCTCACCTTGTAATTGTCCAACCTGAATTCTCACCTTGTCACTATCCAGACAACCTCAGTTCTCACTTAGTAATCCTAACATCTCCCCCTTTCTTTTGATTTAGAACATAGGACAGTCATGACCTTGAAACATAAATCCATCAATATGGGAAGTATTACAGATAATTACATAAATGACCTTGAAACATAAATCCATCAATATGGGAAGTATTACAGATAATTACATAAATTACATAAGCACATAGTAACATAGTAACGTAACACATGCTAGAAGTATATAACATAATCATAAATTGAAAATTTATAAATGTCCATAAGTCCATTGTCCATTAGTCTCATCTTGTGTGAGGAAGTCCAATGATTCCTGCTGGTTTTTAAAGTTCTTTAACAGTCTTCTTATTATCCATGCTCTTTCAGTGTCAGATGTTTCTTAGATCTTCTTCTTTATTTTGAGGCCTTTCTCTTTTTCTGTCTCTCTCTGATGGACAAGGCGAATACGACTCATTGGCACCCATCTGATTCCTTCTCCTGCTGAAGAAATACAAGCAAACCCTCTCTCCCAGGCAGTTAACCTATCTAATTACCTTCTATTTACCACTTTCTAAATCTCTTCTCATCATCTGGCAATTACATTGGAATTGTTTGCACTGGACACAGCCCTGTTGGTTTAAAAGGCCTGTATTCTCCCCAAGTGTAATCCATTTTTGCAATCTGATTGCCTTTTGACTCACTTATCAGGTAATCCCTTTCTGCCATGTGATTGCTTTTCTGCTGGTTGATTAAATCAGAGTCCTGGCCTTCTAAAGGTTCTTTGGGTGTAACATCAGCTGCCATCATGCCCCAAGTCTTTTTTTCCTGGGGCCCTGGACCTGGGCCCCTCATCCCATTTCCCTGGGTCAATCTACATTCGGAGGCCCAGTGGAGGCCCTTGTGACATTTTGGACATGGAGTTTTAGGTCTTCTCTCACCCTGTCTTCTCACTGTATCTCCACATCTACACTGAGCTCTTAGATGCCCAATTTTTCCACATTGAAAACATCGCCGAGTTTCTCTAGAAGGCCCTTGCCAGGAGGGACCCTGTCTTTCCACATTCATCATTGTCCGGGTGTAAAAAGCATTTGTTCCCACTGTAGCACAGCGTCTTATGATCTCCTCTAAAGGAGCATCTTTGTCTAATCCCCATATAATTCTTTTGCAAATCTCATTGGCATTTTCCTTAGCCAGATGTCTGGTCATTATTTCTGTAGCTGAATTTTCTCCAATAGTTCTTTTGACAGCAGTTTGCAAACGTCCCACAAAATCTGCAAAAGGTTCATTGGGACCTTGCTGTATTTTAGTGAAAGCCTCTCCACGATCTTTCTGTCCAGGAAGGACACCCCAAGCTTTTATTGCAGCCTTAGCAATTTGTTCATATATTGTCATGGTATAATTAATCTGTTCCGAATTCTCTCCATATTGACCTTCACCAGCTAAGTGCTCAAAAGTGAATTGTGTGTTAACTCCTATTTCCAAATTGCATCTGACTTGAATTTTACATAATTCATGAAATTCCGCAAGCCATAATAAATTTTCTCCAGGTTCCAGACATGTCCTTGCTATGGATTTCCAATCATTCGGGGTTAGGACTTCATAAGACAAACCATCTAGTAACATTTTGACATAAGCTGATGTAGCCCCATAAAGGGTACAACCTTTTTTCAAATCCTTAATTTTATTCAAATCTAAAGGTGCATATCTTCTCCTTTTTTTACCTACAGAGTCAGTATTTTCAATCACAGGATATGCATGTATAAAATCACTTATATCCTGTCCTTCTCTCTTAGCTTTAACCAATGCTTTTTCTAATCTTGTCATAGGCTTAGGCTTCTTCACAGGCAATTCTGTTTGTGTTTCTGCCTCTTCCCCTCTTTCTTCCTCCATCTCTAAAGGTGGGGTTGATGTGGGCCTGTCAATAATCTGTTCTCTAGGCAGGGTTGAAGCTTCTTCAAGAGAATCATACCATAATTCCTCATTTAAATCCTCTTGCTCTAGGGAAAGATCTTGATCTTTCCTTTTTTCCTCACACTTCCTCCTCTGTTCATTTTTAGAACTTTTCCTTCTCCTACAACTTGCTTGATAGTTTAAGGCTAATTGAACTATGTTGTAGATATAAAATACTTCTGCAGAAATTGAACGAGGCCCATTTTTTGCTTGAAATTCTTTCATTTCATATCCCACTAGCTTCCATTTATCTACATCTATCTTTTCTTCCTCTAAGAACCAAGGGGATGTGCGTCTTAATGCAGCCAAGAGTTTAGCAATCTGTACCCAGGTTACAAGTAAACTCTGCTCCTCAATTATCTTGATTATACTCTCTATAGTACCACTCCTGAATGGGGGTGGAGCTGAGGTTGCTTCTGGGGCTGGGGTTGAGTCGGCTGAGGTCCAGGGATTGAATATAGCTAACATCTGCCCCATTTCAGCTATAAGAGATTCCTGGTTTAGCCCTTAACAAGTTAAGTTCCTTATTTATCTATTAGCACGCTCACTTAATCTTTAACAAAGTTTCCTCGTTACTCACGGTTCTGGGTCAGAGAGACTGAGATCTGGATGGGAGGCTTTTCCACTGGAATCAGGACTGTGTCTGTCCCTGTTCGGGCGCCAAATTGCGAAGGTCTGGTCTAGCTCCTCTTGTCAGGATAAGCAAAAGTCCTGGCCCCACGTTGGGCGCCAATTGTAGTGAGCTATCGTCTCCAGAAGCTGCTGGATCGCTCTCTGGGAAGAGATCTGCTGTGTCTACTCAAATCTCTCAGACAGATTCTTCTTCCTGTAACGAACCATTGTCTCCAGGCAGTTGCTGTTAACTCTTGTCCAAAGAAGTGACTTCCCTTCCTGCAGAGAGCCCCGTCAAGCCTGATGCAATTCAGAGTCTTTCTTCTTGAATCCTTGCTCTGAATCTCCTCCAGCTCTTATCCTTCTCCAGGCCGATCTGCTCTCTGGGCCCAGTGCTATCTCTTTTATCCTCCCAGAGAATGGGCATGGGATAATGCAAGGGCTTCTGGGAAGAACCACCCCAGCCAATGAGCTTGCCCCCTCTATCAAGTCAACCTGAGTTCTCACCTTGTAATTGTCCAACCTGAATTCTCACCTTGTCACTATCCAGACAACCTCAGTTCTCACTTAGTAATCCTAACACAATATAATTTACCATCCACTTTAATGCATGATAAATAAGGTGCTACTTTTGATTCTTCTTGACCTATGTTTCTTTCCTTTATTGCAAAAGACAGTAAAAAAAAACAATGATCTATGATATAATTATGTAACAACAGAAGAATTAGAATTAGTTTAATGATTTAAAGTTTTAAGAATTAACTTTCTATGAGTTGGAGAAGCGATCTACATTAACCTGCTGAAGGATATTGCCTAGTTGTTAAGATAGGGGAAAAAAAAAGAATTCTCTAATCCTCAACATACACATGGAAATAGATAAGGTCTTTAAGTAATTATCTGTTTTTGGTTTTAAATACAGGAAATGAAGAGACTTCCCTTTTCTCTCTGACCAAGAATTCTCGTAAGACATAAAAACATTTTTGAAATTTTCCTCTCATCCCACTTCATCACAGAATATATCTTAGATTGGTGATGTTCAAAAGTGTTGTGATTCAGAATGAAGCCATATATAGGAATTTTGTAGAAAAGCAATGCTAGAAATAATCATATAGCATATGGAAATGTATAGTGGGGAAGAGAGAACCTCCAACCAGATTCTGACATCCTCATCTGGGGAAAGAGCCCAAAATCCTCAACAGCAATTATAGATTTTTCTAGTCAATTTTATAGTCATCATTAATGAAAAGAAAGATCCACATGAAACTATATTCACTTCAAAGTCTATTGTCATAATGGAAATATTAGAAATTTTGAAGTAATACAAATTGAAATTCTAAGCAACTCAAATTCTGAGTATTGATCACTTTGAAGTATAACCCTAAGTATTAAAATTGGCATCATACATCCATTGTTAACTCTTTATGCATGACTCTGTTTGAACCAAGAACTCAATAAATACTTGGTAATAAATAAAAAAATTCAAGAATGTACCCTAGTTTGACTGAAGAATCTGGGATGGAAGAGCCAACAAAACTTTTTTTCCTTCCTCCATGGCTCCAGAGGAACCATAGTTTATGCATTGTAGAGCTAGAGAAGTCCATTGAAATCAAAGGCAATAACCCTCTCTAAAAACAAGTTACAACTTAGGAATGAAGTTATAGAGACTCCAGAGTAATGAGACTTTTCCCCTAATAAGTCTGGGTATCACATTGATAAAGAATAATATATTTAGGTAAGAATGGCAAGGACGCTAAAGAGACTAAAAAACATAATAATATAGGATCAATGAATTTAAAGAACTGGAGATGCTTAAACTATAGAAGATAATATTTGAGGGATTTGTGGATGGGAAGGAAACTCATTATATTTGTCTTTATCTGTTTGCAAAATTATAATGTAGAAGAAACATTAGACTTATATTATCTGGCTCTGGAGCATTGGTTTCAAACCAATAGATAAAAATGAAAGGAAGACAGATTTTGATTCACTATAAGGAAAAGCTTCCTAAGAAAACACAAAATATTTGTGGCAGCCCTTTTCAAAGTGGCAAAAAACTAGAAACTGAGCAGATACCCATCAGTTGAAGAATGGCTAAATAAGTTATGGTATATGAATGTTATGGAATATCATTGTTCTGTAAGAAATGACCAGCAGGAGGATTTCAGAAAAGCCTTATGAGATTTACATGAACTGATTTTAAGTGAAATGAGCAGAACTAGAAAATCACTGTGCACTAGGAGATCAATATTATAGAATGATTAATTCTAATGAATGTGACTCTTTCCAACAATGAGATGATTGATTCCAATTCCAATTGTGATGAAGAGAAATATCTATACCCAGAGAGAGGATTGTGGGAAATGAATATAGATCACAACATAAAATTCTCACTCTTTTTGTTTTTGTTCATTTGAATTTTGTTTTCTTACTCATTTTCTTTTCTTTTAGATCTGATTTTTCTTCTGCAGCAAAAGAATTGTGTACATATCTTTACACATATTGGATTTATCATATATTTTAACATGTATAACATATATTGGATTGCTTACCTTCTAGGAGAGGGGGTGGGAGGATGGAGGAGAAAATCTGAAACACAAGGCTATACAAGGGTCAATGTTGAAAAATTATCTGTGCATATATTTTGAAAACTAAAAGCTTTAAAAATTAAAAAAATCTTATTAATAATTGAAACTCTAGAAATAAAATTGGTTCAATTGTCAAGCAGAAGATTTACTGTTGCTGCTATATGGACAAAGTTTTTGTATCAACAAAGATCTTTTAGATATTTTTCACCTCTAAAATTTTAATTCTATAGAGTGTACATGTACTTCATCCAGTATAATATAGAAAATCAAAAAGAGGACTACTTGGTTTTATCATTATCACTATCATCATTAATTTACACTTATTAAGCATTTAATGTGTATACTATGCAAACTACTAGGAAACAAAGAAAGAGAAAAACACAATCCTCAAATATCTCAACATTCTAATGAAAACAACTAAATACATGCAAGATATAAACAGTAGGAATGTCATTGGGGTGGGGGAAAAGAGAATTACAGAAAGTCCTCTTGCAATAGGTAGAATTTGAACTGAGCTTTTAAAAAATTCAGGAGTAGATGAGAAGTAAGAACACTGCAGGATTATGGAACAAGCAATAAAAGGACTTGTAGACAGGAGCAATTTGAAGGCCAATGTTACTGGATCATAAAAAAATATATTGATGGGACAGAAGGATATAGATACAAGACAATCAAAATTCATAATTCATGTACTTAACAAATATTATTGTCTATTTTATCAAATCCACGATTAGTTCTTGTGCACATAAGGCTTAATAAACCCGGACTTCAAAAGGTTTATAATATAATCTTAATAAATAAGATATGTGTCAATACAGACCAAAGAATTCAATGGAATCAGTTTTTAAAAGTTAGTGTTCAAGAGAGCTATGAGGCTTAATTTCCTGAAAAAAAGAAAAAATATATGAAGAGAAAATAAGTATAAACAATATAGAAAAAGCAGAAAAGAGTCATGTTAAAAGGGATTTAAAAGCCAGGTCATTTTATATTTCATCTTGACATGATATTGAATTTACTGGAGGTAAATGTACACTTGTATGTGAGAAAAATCATTTTGGAGCTGAGATGAGAGTGATAAGTTAGAGTAGAGAGAGATCTGAGAGCCCTCGCAATAGTCCATGTGTGAGGAAGTAATGAAGACTTATACCAGTGTAGTAACTGTATGAGCAGAGAGAAGGGCATGTATTTGAAAGATATAATAGATATAGAAACAATAATGCTTGGCGATGTGTTGGCTATGTTGGGAGAATATAAAAGAATAAATGAGAATGACATTGAAGTTAGAAGCTTTAGTATCTAGTGGTATCCTCAGAAGTAATAGGGAATCTAGAAAAAGGATAGACTTTAGGGGAAAAGATTGTTTTGAAGAACAAGTTATACCAAACATTTCATTTCCATGCTATTCCCATTTTTTTCTGGAACTAGATTGGTAAGTCAATAAATATCTTATATCTATTTTACCTAGATCATGTCTATTTCAAACAAGAAAGAAATATTTAGACTAAGTGTTAGTACACTTAGGTGTCTTTGGGAAATGTTAGATAGCCCCATTAATGTTATAATAGTAAATTGCAAAGAGATCCCTACTGAAATATTCCAAGAATTGATTCTGGTACTTGTTATATTTGTTTCTTAGGCATGGAAAAAGACACAGATGGCATGCTTCTTAAATTTCTCAGTGATACAAAATTATAAAAGTTAATTCACTAGTTGTCAAGATCTAAAGATTTTGACAGTCTAAAATATTGAACCCAATTTAATAATATGAAATTTTAAAGGGATATACATAAAACCTTGTAAATGTGTTCAAAAAATCAACTATGCAAGTATAAGATGAAGGAAGAAAAGTAAGGTATTACATAGTTCATCTTAAAAAAAAGGATCTTGTGGCAATCTTAATAGATTGCAAATTCAACAGGGTAACATAGCCACCTCCAAAAGCTCTTATTTGGTTTTCATTTAGAAGTATGGCACTAGGCTATGTTCTCTACTTCTCAGACCACATATAAATTTCAGTATTCAGATCTGAGTATTGTATTTTAGGAGAGATTGAAGAGAGGGAAAACACCTAGGTAAGGGAAAGCAATATGATGTAGAGCATTGAGATCATGTGGTATAATCATCAGTTTTAAGAAATGCAAATATTTCACCTTGAAAAAAGTAAGATTAAGGAAAAGGTAATGGTAGTGGGAGGAAGGCAATATAACAAGTGTCTTCAACTTTGAAGACTGTAACATGAATGGGAATTACTATTTGGTATAGAGAAGAGCCAGGAATAATGGCTAGATATTATAAAGAAGAAAATTTAATTTGCATGAGATTTTAAAAAAAAATTATTTACCTGATATATGCATGGGTAATTTTACAACACTGACAATTGCAAAACCTTTTGTTCTAATTTTTCCCTCCTTCCTCTACCCCCAAATGGCAGGTTGACCAATACATGTTAAATATGTTAGAGTATAAATTAAATACAATATATGTGTACATGTCTAAACAGTTGTTTTGCTATACAAAAAGAATCGGGCTTTGAAGTAGTGTATAATTAGCCTGTGAAGGAAATCCAAAATGCAAGTGGACACAATTAGAGGGATTGGGAATTCTATGCAGTGGTTCATAGTCATCTCCCAGAGTTCTTTTGCTGGGTGTAGCTGGTTCAGTTCATTACTGCTCTATTCGAACTGATTTGATTCATCTCATGTTGAAAATGGCCACATCCATCAGAATTGATCATCATATAGTATTGTTGTTGAAATATACAACGATCTCCTGGTCCTTGCATGAGATTTTTAAGCTTTTTGTGCCCTTTGACCATCTGATAATGCCTCTGGACTCTTCAGAATAATATTTTAAATTCACAAAATAAAATATGTAGAATTGCAAAGGAAACGAATTATATTGAAATGCAGTTGTCAAAATATATTTTTTTAATTTCATACAAGGCAGGTTCAGAATCCCTGAGGCAAATTAAAGCATCCTAACAATGAGAGTGGATTTCCCTTTCATTTGAGGTTTTCAAGCAGAATCTAGATAATCATTTACTGTGAATAAACTAGCAAGGCTTCTTTGTCAGTTATAAATTAGACTTGATGACTTCAGAGCTACTGTGATTAAATTTCTATCATATAGCTAAAGCAAGGGTTGCCTTCTAGTGAGATGAAACAGTTTGATTTGATGACTCAGGCAGTGAAACTTATTTCTAGGAAATTATTTTGGAAAACAGATATAGTTGTAATAATTAACAAAGTAACAGAACATATAACTGAAGGTCAAGAGGTACATAGTGTAGAGATAAAGAGACAGGAAGACTTGGGTTTGAAACTCATCTCTGATACATATTTACTGGATGAAAGTGTTGCAGGCTATATATTTGAAATATAAGTAACAGAAAAGGTGCTAAGCTCTTTTTGGCAGAGATGCTGCTACAGATGCACTCATGTCCTTGTCTAGAATTAAAGGTTGTCTTATCATAGCCCCAACAGATACAATCATGTTGTTAAAGTTCAACATTAGCCATCTTCCACTGTTACTGAATGAAGTAACTTATTAGCACCACCTTAAAAATATCTTTGGGGGAATGTCCAGACTTAAATTTAGGTCACAAAGATTTCTTTAGTTGCCTCTAACAATAACAACAACAAAATCTGAAGTTATTATGTTGGCCTGTGCCTAGATAGTTAGTCCCTGGACCACATCTGGTGACCCTAGTAACCTTGCTTATTTATTGTCCTATTTTTGTTTGCATCTCAACTATTCATAGTGAGGTAGCAGGGTCAAAGAATATCATTAGTTGGCAAAGGAAAGAATGAGGATATAAAAATGCTTTGAATTTGTTCCTCTAGCACACCTAAACTGACCTTTGATGCATATTGCAAAAGTCTTGGTATTTGGGAAAAATTGGTTGCGTGAGTGACTTTCACCCAAACAAACCCAATACATTCCATCTTTGTGCTAAGCATGGGGCTGGCCTGAAAAATTGTGCCAAAAGCAGATGTTTGACACTGGAAAAAGAGCATTCCACACATTCATCAAGAACACTTCTTGGCAAAACTAAGGCCACGCACGGTACAGGACACATATGTGTCTCCATGGTCGATAGTGCAGAAACCACATTGGTTATCCAGGAAGCACTGGAAAACTGTGTATTTATGGAAATGCCTAAGAAATGTGAAGTTATTTTTAACCACAATAATAACAACAAAAAAGAGTTGGAGTTTGTTTTTGTACAGATGCATATAATTCCTTAAAAATTAATTTCTTTGAGTAGAAAAATAAAAGTTTGTTATACACTACATTATTATAGTTATAATGCTTCATTTTTGCCACTAAATGATACTAAAGGCCTATGGGTCATACCTCATTAGGAGATGTGTAGAGTTGGGGAGTAAGTTTGGTTCTTTATCTTGAAAAATTTTAAGAGAAGAAAAGGACTGGAGACTGAATACACATTTGTGAAAAAGACTCAAATTTTGAGAGATTTGGCTCAATCCATCATACTTGAGACAGTCCATATGTTTATGCATTTACTAAGGAGTCTGAACCATTAGATTTCATTGTATATTGAAGAAAATAGACTGGACAATGGCACTTTCTCTAATTAGCAACTTGACTTTAGGCAAATGACTTAAAATCTCTGGGTCATTTTCCCCATCTCAAATATGAGAATGTGGATTAGATAATCTGTAGGTATCATACAGATATAACATTCTATAATTTCACAATTTCCTTATCTGTAAAATGACATTTGACTAAATGATATTTAAGCTTATATCCATTTATAATTTTCTATGACTGGACTGTAGTAAGTTGAATTGACTAAAACCTTCATTTGTATTCAATCCTTATATACTAAAATATCATCTAATGGTCAATTAAACAAAGAAATAAAATACAAGTCCCTGCCAGAGTCAAAACTAAGAATTTTTGCACCTGAGACAAATTTGATTCAATGAGGCAACAAAGAGTCTTGGACTTGCTAAAACTCTAAAAAATCCTACAGAATTTGGTATGCGTTGCACCACTGGTCCTATTAAAGCTTCTGATATGTAGTGACATAACTCAATGTGGGCTTTGTGAAATTATGATTTATCATCAGTAAATTTTTTATTTGTATGCCTATTTTAAATATTTATGTATCCAGGTTTGCTTAAAAATTTCTTGGTTAAAAAAGGGGTCATGATGGAAAAAGTTTAAGAAACCCTGCTATATAGCATCGATTCTCAATCAGAGGCATATCACAGTTGGGAGTAGTTATACCAGCCAGGTATAATAGTAGGATAATCCTCTGAAAAAGCTATCACAGTGACCAAACATCTAGAACTAGCAACCTAAGGGGAAAAAATAGGACCTGCATAGAACCATAAAATTGAAGACTATCATAAAAAGTACCATTCTTCCTTTCCTTCCACATGCATACCATATTGTGTCTCATTGAGTAGGGAAAATTCCCAGTCATGTTGTACTAGTTAGTATTATTTCAAAAAAATTATATTCTCATTTGGAAACAAGTGGAAGGCTGCAGTGTGAAGAAATGTAAAGATCATCAATTCTAGAATCAGAGGACCTATCCTAGGTTTGGAAGCCTAATTTAGATTCATAATTCCCTCACTTATTTGTAAAGTGAAAGGATTAGACTACATAAACTTTGATGTCCCTAATAGCTCTAGACTTAATAAGCCCACAAAATTAACAACAGGGCAGCAAATAAAATATGCCAAGAGAATAGAATATAAAATAAATACTATAGGTATTCAAAGATAAAGATTATCATTGACCTGAACAATTAAGAGATTGAGAATGATCTGAGTCTTGAAGTTTAGGTAGTTTGTGAATAGCAGGGAGAAGAATTCAGAGGAGAGGGAAATAAATGACATTAGAGACAGTATGATGTAAGATCTAGAAAGTCAGCTTCAGATTCAGAAGACCTAGGTTCAAATCCTCCCTTTAAAACATATTGGCTATGGAATTACAGGCAAGTAACAATTTGCACTAAGAAATTTTCTAAAAGTATAAGTTGCAAAGAGAGTTTACTCACCCAATAATTCCCTATATTAGTGAAATGTCAGGTTCCATCCTTACTCACAAACTTTCAGGGATTATGAGAAAATCAAATTGGCAGAAAGAAAGGATTTCCATTGGGAAATGAAAGAATATTTAATAGGTGGTTTGGAACCAACTGAGACTGCAGCTGTGCTAAAAAAAATACAATTTATGCTATAGTGAAAGTATTAAAGATGCAAGAATAGGATAAATATTAACTTTTTATAGATAATGTGAGTTAAGTGAGCATCTCCTCTAATGAAGTATGTGCCCTGCAAAACTTGGGAACCAGATTAGAAGATAATTGGGAAGTACTTTAATATATAAATAAAATACCATGCAACATAGCTAATGTTAATTTGTGGTTTTCTAAGTCAATATTTTGTCCATAGGGATCCATTTCTATTTGAATTTGACTCAATTTTTTCTAGTTCAACGCGTTCTTTTACAGATATGTATTGATAATCCTCTCTTGGTATTTATGATCCTAATGTATTTGTGGTCCAATTCTAAATTGTATTCAAGTTCTCAGGGATTTTATTTTTGACTCTAGACAAATGACTGATGATATATAGATGGCCATCTGGATGCCTTCCTTCAAAGCAAAGCACAAAACCAGAAACTCTTGGTGCTGCTTGTAATCATTATTGAGTCTTCCAGAAACATCTGGAATTTCAGTTCTTGTTCTCATTGCTCTGGAAAATAATCTGCTTCTTCCTCACATTCACCTCCATATGAACTGACAGTAACTGGGCTCTAAAGGGACCACAGACTTGCCTGTGGAAGTGACATCACAGACACTCAAGATCCACTGGGACCACTCATATATTCTACATTGGAAAAATAGTACAGTTGTGTAACATTTTTATGTTGCTTTCTTTATTTGAGTGTGTTTTCTTCACTTTCCCTCTGAGTTGGAGTCAGTTTATATATTTTTGCATCAAACTTTTTGAAAATTTCTAAATTTGGGGATAAAATTAAGACTCAAATCTCCTCTCCCCCATCCATGTGACTAGTATCATCTATATCTTTTTTTAAATTTTTTATTATAGCTTTTAATTTACAAGATATATGAATAGGTTGACCGTTGCAAAACCTTCTGTTCCAACTTTTACCTTCCTTCCCCCACTCCCTCCCTTACATGGCAGGTAGACCAATACATGTTAAAGTATATGTTAAACACAATATATCTATACATACCCATACAATTATTTTGCTGCACAAGAAAAATCAGACTTAGAAATAAGGTAAAAATAACCTAAGAAGGAAATCAAAAATGCAAGTGGACAAAAACAGAAGGAGTGGAAATGCTATATCATCTATATCTTGAAATCTAAGTGCCAAGACTCCATTATCTGGATAACTTTGTTGTTATTCTTTCATTTAGACATTGTTATTGGTGGAGTACTTGGCAGAAAATAATTCTGCTTTTTGCAAGACATTTCTCTCCTGGAAGTATTTCTTAGAATATTCCTATCCAAGTTGAGTCAGATTAGTTGGCAAATCACTTAGTTTCATCAAGCCTCAATTTCCTCATTTGTAAAATGGGAATAATAATAATAATAGCATCTGCCTTATATGGTTGTAAATTGAATGATTTAATGAACATAAAATGCTGTGCAAACCTTAAAGCACTGTATAAAGTCCACCTTTTAATATCAATTAAGTTTCTTGGATTTGTATTTTATCATCATCATCATTTCATTCTATTTATTTCATCAATTAAAGTTAGAAACATTTCTGGGATAATTCTAGTATTCTTTTTTATTCAGTATACTGTGGATTATTCCACTAGTAGAAAAATTATTGGTTTTATAGTTCAATAAAAACTAATAATAAGAATTAATTTTCTGCAGACTCACTGAAAGCATCTTCAGTGCAATTGAAATAGTAAACAGGACAACAGATGGCATACACCTTTTTGTGTTTCCCCATGATTTTTATTTCACCCAGGTCTCTGTTCCTTGAAAGCTTTATAAATTATAATAGCATGCCATATAGCTTGAAGACTATAAATAAGTAGTATTGGTGCATTTATTTGAAAATGTTTTCCTGAGTTTTATAAATCAGTGTTATATCTGGGCAATTGAGTGTGACATTTCTGTCCATTAAAGTAGTCTACCTCTTGTACTATTCATTGAGTTCTCTAGAACATTTCGAGATTATAGTATTGGGATTTGTCACTTGTCAGTTCATGAAAGATTTGCAAGATTCTGACATATAACTGATAAATAATATCTATCTATCTATCTATCTATCTATCTATATAATTATATAAATATGCTATTTATATAAACAATAGATAATTATTATAGTCTGCAATGATGTCTTGCATATTTTTATCATTTCCTTGCATATAAGTTGGACATTGATCACTAAGTCCAAATTCCTTAAAGAAAACACTCTTTAGCTTCTTGTAGCTAAAGTTCATAGGACCTGGATCTGAAATGGAAATAAAAGCCCTCTGTTTCCACAAATTCCTATGACTCAGGCATTTGTTTAATGTTTCTTTAGGGCCATATAATTGATATATAGTAGTTTCCATATAGATTTCAACTATGAAAGGTCTTTTGATTCCTTTGTTGGGTCTTAACCTTAGAGACAGCTTAGCATAGAAGATAGAATAGTAAACCAGGAGTCAAGGAGATCTGAATTCAGATGTAGTCTCAGATACTTATTAGTTGTGTATCCCCAACAAGTTACTTAAAATGTGTCTCAGTTTCCTAAACAATAAAAAAGAGATAATTAAAAACTTACTTCCCAGGGATATTGTGAGAATCAAATGAAATAATACTTCTTTAAAAAAGAGAGGGGGCCTTAGCTCAGTGCATGTCATATAGTAGTCACTTAATAAATACTTGTTTCTTTCCT